>NC_042495.1:92788298-92803616 GCF_005508785.2 Acyrthosiphon pisum
AGAAAAAAAATAATTAAACTTGGTATAAAAAATATAATAATCGGTTGGTGAGTCAGTATATAGTATGTACGTATGAAAAGTTAACACGTCGAAAAGGCTACACTAGTCCACTGGCATAAAAAACAGATGGTTTTGATGTCAGATATTCATACGTGCTGAAAAAGCAAAATAATTTACAAAAAAAATGGATTTCCAACCCAGAAAAATGTTAACATCCTCTTAATTTTTCCTTTATTAACTTACTTTCCAAATCATTATTTTATGCTTGCCTTTTATTTATTAAATACAATTATGATATAATTTTTAACATTTTTTTCACCACTTCACCCAACCGCTAATGGAAAGTATTGAAATAAGCATTAAGGTTAGTTTTTATTTTGTTGGTTGCCACAATATAAAAACGCTCTTTTTTTAAAACTGAATGCAATTATTATACTATGTTTTATTATTTCTTAATATTATTTTTCTATATTTAATAACCGTTTTATTTGATTGTAAATTGCAATATTGTTTTATATTATTTGTATTATTTGTACATTGTATAGTTCATTGTACATTGTATACTATAATAATATGATCTGGTATACTCTTTGGTCAACGGACGTTACGTTAAATGCATTGCGTTGTACATTTGAAAGACGGAGACAAGTGAAAACTACACGTTATGATTGTGTAATAGGTATATTTTATTAAAATGATTAACCAAAATCAATATACCTAATCAGATAGTCTATGCATGATTACATATTTTGAAGGAGATAAAAAAATAACAAATAAATAAACACATATTTATAAACATCAAAATATAAAATATTATATATTATATAGAGGGCAAAAACTTATAATATCTAAAATGTTTTGGTTTACATATTATTATACATAGGCACCTACATAATATATTAAAAATTTAACACAGCGATTTAATAACTTCGATTTTGATTTATTATTTTAATAAAATATAATATAATTTGTACTACCTATATATAATCAGAAGTAAGTATAGGTTGTATTTTAGTGTCCACATAAGATGAACATAAATTAATAATATAACTATAAGGTATGTATTTTAATAATAGAGACTAAAGGCAGTAAATCCGGCCTCCTATATACATCAGTTCCTGATTATAATTATGATCGTTGATCATAAACTATCATTTATTTTAAATATCATTCACTGGTTGTTCGGTCATCATGATCAAATTTGGTTATGAATGTTGGATACTTGCGGATCTAATACCTATTCAACCGATCCACGTTGCGTCGCAAGTATATATAATATATCTAATATAATATATCAGTCATCAGTCATCACCGTCGATCACCGTCATGTAATATGTCTATGTCATAATATTATATTAAAGCAGTAAAGCACTATAAATTGTATTGTTTGTACCATGAAGTATGATCAAACCCGGATTAAGGGGGGGGGGCAGGGGGGCCATGGTTCCGGGGCCTCGAAAGTTAAAATTTATTTAGGGGCCTCTAATTTTTCGTTATAGGCTATGTAACACTAAATAAATCACCTAAATAAAATCGATGATTATTTAGCAAGGAAAAAAGCTTGTAAATTATAATTTATAAATAAAGTGATACATAAATACATTATTCATTATTTATTGCTATGTGCCTATATACCTTATATGTTTTATGAGGCCCTTCAACGAAAAAAAAATATTAAATAATATACAATGTGTTCCAGGGTGAAGTGACCGGCCAATGTCATATGAAAGTATACCAAAAATGATGAAGAAATACCCTTTAAAGATTGAATCTAACTTTTATTTTTTTAGTTATATGAGCAATTATAACTGTCTTTTTATCAAAACCATGCGTATCATGCATTTGGTAAACGGACAATTGGTTCCCGGACAATAGGTTTAATAGTGAATCCCACTAATCCCAGACAGCATTTTATAATGATAATATTATAATATTATTATAATAACTTTATACTAATTTTATTCGTTGTTAGAAATTATAATGTTATAATAATATTTTTATACAAATAAAGTTATCTCAATAAGGTTCATTTTGATGGATTATAAACTTTTGTATAACACTATACTAGCATAAAGCATTACAATACTAACTATTTTTAGTAAACTGTAATAAAATATTTTCCTTGATAAATAATAATCTTTTATATTGCTGACTGACCAAAATTGTTTAAAAAATGTATGACGATGTAGACGACATCTTAACTTATTTTGATGCTGCGTACGTCAATGGAAATTATAAGGCAACAACTACGGATTTTGAAACCACGTATCTAAAACGCCAACCACTGATTTTTCCACCACATTTATGGAGTGTATATAATAATGCATCAAAAAAAGGTTGTGCTCGCACTAATAATAATATATCTGAAGCATTCAACAATAAATTTCAACATATTGTCAGGATTAAACATCCAAGTATATATATTTTTATTGAATCGATACAAATAATTAATTCTACAACTATGATATCTTTGACAAAGAACAATGAAAATGTTTTTTTAAATAATTTTTTAAAACCAATAAGCGATAGAGAAAAAATATTGTATCTGTTTGTAATAGTTTTGACATTAACTTTTCCAAAGATGAACTATAAACTATTAACTTTTCTAAAGATTGAATTATTTGTTTTTGAATTATTTGATGAACCATCGGGGCTTAATTTTTGCGAGATATTATATTAATTTTGATTAAAAAAGGTTATTTGGTATTTAAGTAGGTATGTATCGATCTTTTGAATTTTTTTTTTGTTCATTTGAATTATATAATATGCTACGTTTTAACAATAAATTTCAACATATTGTTTTTTGTTCTATTTGAATTATATAATATGCTACGTTTTAAAAATAAATTTCAACATATTGTCAGGATTAAACATCCAAGTATTTGTATTTTTATTGAATCGATACAAATAATTAATTCTACAACGATGATATCATTGACAAAAAACAATGAAAATGTTTTTTTAAAACCAATAAGTGATAGAGAAATAGTATATTATGTGGCAAGGGCAGGAAGTGAGCCATTTCAGTCGCGGGCGTCGTGTGCCGCATTTCGCCCAAGACTGAAATGGCCTTCCCGCGCGAACCACACATACTATTTTTTGTCACGCCCCGGCGTTCATGAAAAATGTCTGGGGACCGATTGTCCTAAATCCCACGCATTTGTTTATGTATCTTCAAAACTTTTCAACATTTTGACGTAATTGTATTTTTATTTTAAAGCTATTTAATTGTCCTATCAACTGACATACGCAATTAAACCAGAAATGTGCTAATTATTTTTATTAAATTTAAAAAAAGAGAAAAAAGTTGGCAAAAATTAGTATTTTTAAAAGGAAATTGTACATTATTCCAAATAATTTATTATTAACTATGAGTTTTTGTTTTTTGTATTATAACAACTAAAATTTACCGAATAGTATAAAATTTAAACGAATGACGACCAATTAACCGACTCAATCCTAGGAAAACTAAGATTGTGACGATTAACAGGAATATATTATGAAAACCAAACTTTCAAGGTATTCTAGGTATATTAATGTGTTATTCAGTATAATTCAGCAGAATAATACAAAAAATAAAAAACCCATACCAAGTAATAAATTATTTGGAATAATACACGATTTCCTTTAAAAAATGCTAATTTTTGCCAACTTTTTTCTACTTTTTTAATTTAATAAAAATAATTAGTGCATTTCTAGTTCAATTGCGTATTTTGGAGTGTTGATAGGACAATTAAATAGCTTAAAAATAAAAAAAAATACATACAAATGTTAAAAACTTTTGAAAATACATAAACAAATGCGTGATATGTATGATTTTGATAAAAAAAGTTTGCCCATAACTTAAAAAATAAAAAAGTTAGACCCAATATTTAAAGGCTATTTCTTTATCATTTTGTGTATACTTTTATATGACGTCAGCTGGTCACTTCACTCCGGAACACATTATATACATTAATATTTTTTTTTCGTACAAGGGCCTCATTTAAAACTTTGGCCCCTGGGCCTCAAAATGTCTTAATCCGGGCTTGAGTAAAATAGTTATATCTTTGTTCATGGTTTATATCACAGCTGATATATTATAGTGCTCTACAGCTCGAGTCAGAAGTCACCACAACTCACTATATAGTCATGTCAATAACATATTATATTATAAACACAGTGCAGATTCCTTCGTTTTTTCAATTACGTCGCAGCTGCAGGTGGCAGGTGACCATCACGATGACGATGCGTGCATATTATAATATGTCATCGACTGCACAGTGCACAGCACAGTTTTTTCTACATAAAAAAAATAAGATTATTTACATTATATAAGTATATATATTATAACCACAAAGTATAAAGCATACATCATGTGAAAATACATTTCCAAATAATAGAACTTATAAAAGATCTGTGGTGATGGTTAGCCAGCTGGTGGACTATACCTTTAAATTTTAATATAAAATAGGTTTTAATGTTTTATAGGCATATTATTTTTTTACGGTTTAATTTAAAAGGTGAAATTCGATAAATGCCCGTGAAAAAACGTTAAGAATCTAAACTTATTCTTAACGTTTTCGATTTTTAAAATTAATTTAGTTTTTTAAAGAAATATTGCCTGTTCAGGGTTATTACTGTCATCATTACCTGCATGTAATAATGTGTCCGTAAAGCGCTTCCCCGTGAGTTATGAGTACCTTATGTCCTCATATAAAGTCATAACTCATAAGTCATATTCATATATATATAGGTACCTACAGGCTCCAAGGGGGCCATTGCTCCCCCCCGGGATTTTTAACTGCATGTACTTTAATATCAATGTCGCTATATAACTAATATTAGATTAGGTATAAGTAATTTTTTTCTTGCCCCAGGTGGGATTTTATCCTTCGAACGCGTTCGGGCACATCAATATACGTATATCATATAACATTTAAACGTTGGACGTAGTTAGGTAGTTATTATATACAAATCATTCAGTTGGTGAGGTAAGTAAAAAATTATTAGACGTAGGTACATCATATTTTGAAGTCGATGTGTTCGTGAGTAAATAAGTAGTGTGGACACGCCTCAACATTTAATTCCGTGCAACTCAATGTAACTATGTAAGTATGAAGTATCTACAGTATTGATTTATACAATTTTATTTTACAGCCAATAATGCTTATACCTATATATTGTAACTATAGATGGGTTGTTAGTACATATTGTAATATTGTATACTAAACGAAATGTTTCCGGACATCTGATGTTTTTTTTTCATATTGAATTTCAATTGATTCAATCGAAGATAAAAGTACTAACTATATGCTTATCTAAAAAAGGTCATACAACGATTTTGTTTAGTAGGTATTATTATTTTGAATTTCCTTATAATCTGAATAGGTTTGGACTATTTTTTAACTTAAATAATACGTCATATTATTGTATTAATTACCTATTATTTTTATACTTATAGTATTAGTATATAACAATATACATAGTACATTTATTATACTTATAGTACATATATATAATTATGGAAAAAATAAAAAAAAAGAATAGAATACTAGCTCAATGAACGAAAAATGTTCGACTCATATTTGTATAAAAAATGTATTTATTATTACCTTCACAATGTATGGGTTTTCCACATAATAATTAATATAATACATAATATAATACCTATTGGCTATTTATCAGGGCTCGGAAGTTGTAGCACTAAAAATGTTACTTTTTAGCTCTTAAATATGCACTTAAAAATTCAAATATATGCGCTATAAATAGCACAAAAAATCAAAAAATATGCATTTAAATTGAAAAAATTTAATTTATTTTAAAAAGTTAAATGTAATTATACAATTTTATAAAATTGTTGGGCTCATAGACATCAGGGACTGTCTGGACTAGTTGAATTATAAACTGTTAACAAAATATATATTAAATTACTTAAATATGTTTGTAAAAGTGTACTTATAGGATCTATTTATTTCCTATTTCCTAACCAAATTAATCATTATTTTCAACATAATGTGATAATTTCCTATATTTTGTATAATATGTAGGTATATATTATTATGTATATTAAGAAAATATGACTAAAAATATCACTATAAACCCTAAATTAGCAAAATAGCAATAAAAACCATAAATATGCAAAAAATAGCAAAATAAAATTTCGTGTATGACATCAGAGAAGTATGATACATATTTGTATATATTGTTATATTCTGTGATTTTACTTTGGATGTTCTAGGACGAACCAAGAAAAATATGCATTTGCTACAACTTCCGAGCCCTGGCTATTATTATTAGTCACTTTGTAATAATTAATAAAATATAATTTACCGTTCTCCGTGATCATGCACATGATACGCTAAAAATGGAATTTCCATCATCGATTCGTTTGCGTGTGATTTATATGGCGGGTGATCGAATACCGCAGACACGGTGCGACACCGTAATATAATATGACAATTCAATGTAATATAATATATTATGCACTATAATAAAACTGCAATCGAAAGTTATAACTTATAAGTTTATGTGGCTATAATATCTACATAATATACTATAGTAGGTACCTATATGAATAGGTTCAGCAATCAGCCGAGAAAAATATTCAGCAGAGAATGTTATAGATTTTTCATCGAATTCGTACACTTGTTTTTGACACATTATACAATTATAAAACTGGTTAAATGGTGAATTCAAAATGGTCGGAATATTTTAAGCAAATCACAAACGTCAGTATAAACAGAACAGCTATAAAAACGAAACACCACCTAACCGTTTTTGAACACTGCATGGCTGCGGCGTTAGAATAAAATATAGACATTAATCAACGATGCTCGCATCGTACCCGATAGGCGATGTTATTGTAATTTGTTATGACTTCATCAATTTTTATTTGTACTAAACACGTGCCTACAAGTTTATATAATACGGCATAGCTATATGCCTATATAGTATATACTCATTACGTCAATTTAGGTATACCTACTTATTACTTATATATAGTAGATAATGTGATGTTTGTGTTCGCAGCTATTGATGAAATCACACTGTATACATTCAAATATAACATTATATGTGTATTATAAATGCATACCATCGCTGAAATTATTACACAGCTATGATATTATAGTGTATTATTAATGTTTATAGCAGGTATTCAGTGATAGCTGATAGGTGATAGCTTTATCCAATCGAAGTTCGAACGTCGTTGTTGCGTCATGCAAGTGCACAAAGTTCATATTTATCTAAACATATCATAACGATTAACGAACGTATATATATATATATATATATAATAAATAATAACAATAATCTTGTATAATAAAAAATAAGAACCACAAAATAGCACCTAACTAAAAATGTCCGATTTTCATTTAGGTACATATTTTATAATTCATAATACCTACCTACTGCAGTAGGTTACGTAATAATACCTATGTATTTACCTACATTATTATTTCATTATCTATAATATATTGTGTTACACATTACAAACATACGCACTTATAAATAGGTATACGTTGTGACGGGGCCACAGCTAGGGGCGTTTACAAAAAAATAGGTACAATTTTAAAGTACTAATGTTTTAAAATTAAAATATCAAAAAAAGCCTAGGCGGGCAGACCCTGAAATAAAGTTAAATATTCTTTCTTTTCAATTTGATAATAGATCAAATTACTCTAATACCTATAAAAATACAACCAAGTAAAAATAATTAATCTGAACGTATAACATGATAATTATTCATAATTATTATGAATATATTATATTGATGTACCTATTGCTTTTGTTGTAGGTACATGCAGAGACAACACAAACGGCTACGATAGCGATGTCCTCATAACTCTTAAGAGGTTATGGATAGATAATTTTTAACCACATATTATTAAGACAAAAAAGTATGATAATAATATATTAATATAGGTATATTTATTAAAATGTAACCAATATTAACTTATTATAAGTAATTAGTATGTTTATTTTGCATTAATCATTCATATACAATTGTATTAATATTGAAGTAGGTAATCAAAAAAAGATCAGTAACTGAAAAATAAACTATAAAAATTAAGAAAATTTTTAAAAAGCAACAAGGTATGAGTGAAGGGGGGGGGGGGTCAACTGCTGACTTCGCCATCCTAGAAAACAAAACAAATAATTAAAAGAACGCCACACGGGCATTTGTTGTTTCCGCCTTACAAACGTACAACATGGTAAATTTAATGTTCACAATAATAGATATAATATTATCATTTTCTATATATTCAATGAAATCTTTAAAATACTACATCAGTTTTTCTTGCTATATTAGGGCGTGAAAATGTGATACAATGTTCCCACTCCCAGGTCAGTTTTCCGTAAGTATTTTTCTCACAAGAATTAAAAAATATCAAAAAACAAGTGCACAGTGTTAGTTTTGAAATAAGCTCAGAATCGTTTTTTGTGTATAATGATTTATCTTTGAAATCGAACTTACTATTGTGGTAGAAATTAGAATCAACCATATAAGCGAGATTTCCAGTTTTTTTATACTTTATTATAGGAATAATGATGGGCGGCTGCTGTTCATGCAAACAGTTGTGGAAATAAAGAATTTTTCACTTCTACTAAAAAAATATTCTCTATATTTAGAACTTTTCCATGGACATTTTGAACAATATTTTTAAAGGAATATTTTACAATTTTTTTTTGATTTCAACGCATAGAACTTTCTAAGTTTATAGTAAGTACATGCAGTTAAAAATTCCCAGGGGGGCAATGACCTTTCCCCCTTTCCGGGTGCTGTTGCCACGGAGTACGCAGTAAAATTATAATAATATGTATCATTGTTTATTATTTTATAGATATTTGCAATTCTATATATTTCTTCGAGTTTTTAGTTATATATTGAGGTAGGCTAAACAAGTACAATAATTGTACAATAATTGTATACCTAATAATTATTATTATAAATTATAATAGTCAATAGAAGTATGCAAAATATATTATTTGCAACAAAATATCGACACTTTTGGCAGCGGTGGGATTCGAACCCACGCCTCAGAGAGACTGGTGCCTAAAACCAGCGCCTTAGACCGCTCGGCCACGCTACCTCAGTAAAATTTTCTGCCAAAATAGAGGTACTTTCGTTATAGCACGAAAAATTGTAACTTAAAATTACGTAATTCAATAACTTTTAATTTACTTATAAGTAGTGATGATTAGTATTTTATGGCTTCAACGACATCGTTTATAATAGTGACAAAGGTGGAGATAAAATCATTAAATCGCACAGTGGCGCCAAACTGTCTTGAATTCATAGGGTTTAGTCAGGCCCGTATTGAGGGGTGGCTAAAATGGGAAATTTTATAGCTCCCCAGATCGAACTTATGAAGCGGTACATTTGTATGAGCTTTTTCCGAGTTTAATTTATGTAATATGCATTGCAGCGAGCACATGGGGGGGGGGGGGGAGCACCCGGCTAGCTGTATCGTAATTATTATACATTGCTATAGTTTATGCATAGTATAGGTAAGTAACTACATCATGATCTACACATCGAAACTGTACGAAACCTTAAAAAAAAAATTGATAGGTACTCAATAATAACAACTAATTAAATATCATGAAAAACAAAATTGATAATTATTGAAAGCGAAATTAAATTATGGATTTTCATATCATATTCATGCACCTACTACACCAGTTTCTCGACCTTTGGCACGCGTACCTACCTACCTACCGGCTACCACTAGTGGTACCTATACCGTATACCAGTGGCGCAATTATCGGGAGTGTTGGGTGTGCAATTAACGGGGGCCCCCGAATTTTGGGGCTCCGAGATCTCATATACGATATTCCTACTAATAGTATAATGTTATAGTAGTATTATGTATAATGCTACTATAATGTATAATATACAAAATAATATAATATAATCTATTAATCTATATATATATTATAAAATAGAAGCCTCTTTTTTGTATGTACGAGCATATCTCGAAAAGAACTCTACTTATTTTAATGTTTTCACTAGTAAATCAGTCGAGTCACGGGGAAGGTTTTAATGTACCTATAATAATTTTGTTTGGTAAAATGAATTGGGTGCCGGGTGGCCGAAAATAATAACAATCTATTTCTGTATATATAGTACAAATAAATGTTTGTATGTCATTGATCTCTTCCTAAACCAGTAGACATTTTTTGTGTGTTTTGGAGAGAGTCTCTGAATGGTTTAGATTCACTATTAGACCCAGTTGGTTCAACCCGGAGAGGTATTTTGAGATTTACGATTGACATTTTTGTTTATTTTTCTTTTTTAAATAATTAGTAAAAAATAGTATTTTAAATGTTTGCCATTGGTTACTCTAGTAGATGAGGTAAAAGGATCCATTGAATCATCACACGCTTATGGTTTCGAATAAATAAATTATATCTTAAAACAAACATGAGTTAAATGTATATATATTATATTTGTAAGCTGTGGCTATTATATAGGTTCTCAAAAACTACTTGACCGATTTTGTGAAAATTTCAAATTGTTCTCGGAGATATTAGGAAAGTTTAAAGAGTACTTTGAACCACGTTTGGTTTATACCAAGTTCTGTACTGTGTTTAATTCTTGCTAGCAGGTAAGGCCCCGGTCTAGAAATTTTCACATGGGCCCCTAGTTATCGAGTTGCGCCACTGCCGTATACGTGGAAAGCTAATATCTATAGGTCGTGACTCGTGGTACGTAAAGAAAATCTCCCTTTATGGAATGGATCATCATTCAAATAAAATATTATTTAGTTTATAAGTTTATTTGATATGAATAATAATAATAATATTATTGTACCTATACATATTTCAATTATATTTTGTGCATTAAGTGCTTATTTTCAATTTTGTAGTTTTTAATAAAAAAATAAAATTCTATACATGTAAAATATTAAATAATGTATACCTATTTTTAATAAGCATAAAAAAATACTAGTTGGTTAAATGGTATATGAAAACTGTGTAAGTGGTACGCGGATATAAAAAGGTTGAGAATCGCTGTACCTACTACACAATGTATGTATACGAGCACGAGACTTACGACTATATAATATGAGAGTTTGAAATGCGGGCGTTTCAAACTGATTTCATATACCTAATATTTTGTTTTGCATATTG
Source organism: Acyrthosiphon pisum (assembly GCF_005508785.2). NCBI lineage: Eukaryota > Metazoa > Arthropoda > Insecta > Hemiptera > Aphididae > Acyrthosiphon > Acyrthosiphon pisum. Next base: position 92,799,417 of record NC_042495.1, read on the forward strand.
ATGTATAATATTATATTGTTATTATTATAGAAATAGAGCATTTGACATATTATTACAATATAATTTTAACCGTGTGTACACAAAACATTTTTAATAAATTAACTTAACTTTGAAATTATCATGGAAACATAATTGGGGATTTAGGCTAAATTGTTTTTTTAATTTCCACTAACACCAACTTACGAGGAACCTTGTATTAAATTTTCAAGTTTTTTGACAGAGCGAACATTTTTTTATCTTCCGTAGTTTATATACAACCAGTGTTTGGAAGGAACGAGTTCTAAAAGGAACGGATTCCTGCCTCCTGAAACGAATTCTTTTTTAAAGAACGACACGATGAACGAATTCCTTTTTATAAAAAAAGAACAAGAAAATGAACAGCTAGTTCTTTTTTTTAAGGAAAAATAACAAAATTATTCGTTCCTTTCTAGTTCCAATAATTTACACAGATAAGTAGGTATGTAAAAATTCAAATTAAGGTATATTTTTTTAATGTGTATAATGTATATTCCTAATTAGAGATTGTTATCGAGTATCGAAGTTAAGACAATCGACATACGTTAGCCAAAAATTTAATTTTGAAGAAAATCTCAAAATATATAATAATATGTATTGCATAAATATATAAAATATATACCTACTGGCTACTTGTAGTTATATATTATAAATAAAAATTAAAGAAGTACGCATAATACGAAAAAAAAACATTAATGATTAATAAGAATTTTTATTTTATTTGGAACTAAAAAAGGAACTCGTTCATTTTTCAAAGGAACGAATTCTTTTTTTTTTAAGGAACAAGGAACAGAACGAATTCCCTTTCTTAAAAAAAGAACAAGGAACGGAACGAATTCCTTTTTTATAAGGAACTTGCCAAACACTGAATACAACTAATAATAATCAAACATTTCATATGCTTATAAATCACTCAACATGATTAGAAAATGTTTGAAAATGTAATGGCGTATAAACATTTAGTGAAAATTCCATGTATTTATGGTAAGGTGTATATTTTAGAGTTACACCCATAGACATTTTACCAATAGACCGGCCCACTTCATGTATATCCACCTACTCACGATAGGTGGCGCTTTTCGGTTGCCAAGTTACAATATAAAATATATCTATATATTTGTACTAAATGGGCTGCATCACTGTGCTATGTTGGCTCACGACAATCAATGTTTTTGGCCGGTAAGTTTTGGCCTCTCTAAACTCTACACCCAAAACCAAAATCGGTTTCGTTAAAACCTGAATTTGTGTAAAAGTTACTTTTTCCTAATTTTTTTTTTGTTTTTCTCGGCGCTTTTGAACACTACTTTCAACTTTGAATATCCTCCCGAATCCACCAACTAGAGTCACTTTTCCATCGGAAAAGAATAAAGATACCGAAGTTGAAAATTGAAACATTGTTTCACAACTATCACGTACCTAATTACACGGACGCAAACATTTTAAATTTTCAAAAAAAACACACTACCTACATTGTAAAATCAATACATTCATTGCATCACTCAGAATCTAAAAGTTGTTGATAAAACTATTGAAATTAAAGTAAATTACCATAAACATATAAACTGCTAACTAGTTAAAAGTTAGTTACATACTTACACAAAAATAATGGGTATCACCAATATTTTACTACTTCATAGCTAATACAATATATATTCATTTTTTAATACGAATGGAATTATTAACTGTTAAATTAATACTACATTGTAAACATGTATGTAATTACAATTTAATATATTTACATTACAAATTGTGAAAATATATGTATTGAAGATTCAAAACTATGTTGACTATTATAATAATTCTTATTAGATTTTGAACAAAAAATTATTTGTTTTTATTTTATGGCTTAACTAGGCGGATAGTTTGTGACCAGTGGGCAGTGAGTAAAATAAAGTATGGAACCAGGGAACCTATAGGGTGTTTCGGTTCCGGTTATTAAATTAATTTGTTTAAGGGTTCCGGTTTCGTTTCGGTTTTCTAAAAAAATATAAGGGTTCTAGAACAGGTTAATTTCGGTTAATTTTGATTTCTGATTATTAAAGATTTATTATAAAAATAGTCTGAAATAATTTATTTATTCATGTTTAAATTGTAATTATTTCATGAAAATAGAAGGTATTATGAAAAGTTAAAAAAATTATTACAAAGATATAATATAATAATATACATAAAATGCATAAAATGCATAAATATTATTATATATATATACTATACGTATATATTATATATATATACATATTAAATATACATAAATAATTGGAAATAAAGGTTCCGGTTCCAGTTCCGGTTCCTAAATTTTTAAGGTTAACCCGTTCTTTCCGGTTCCGGTTCTGGTCCCTGTATGGAACACTTAAATTGTTTTTTGTTTGAAGTACCTATCTATATTAATGATAATTGGCTTGCCCCCCCCACCCCCTAATACATAAGTCTGTGCACGCCTATGATGATATAAACAAAATATGGGATTTTGATTTTGTATGTAGATGTGATTTGATTTGAAAATGGAAATTTCAAAACTATCAGCATGACTTTTTTTTTATGGATCAAAAATAAACATTGGCAACACGAACTATTAGTTGGTAGTTACATTGTACAAAATAATAATAATAGTAAAAAAAGTATACAACGTAAAATATTTGTAATAGGTTTAAATACCTAAGAGGTGTGAAAGTAAACACATGTACAAATGGTAGTATCTACCTATGGTAGGTACTATTTTATTCGCGGAAGTATTGCGAAAGCATTTCCCGCGGAGACGTCGGTTCAAAACGAAAAAAAAAAAAGTACTATTTTATTATTATTATTAGATCAGAGAATTATATTATGCCCTATCAACAATTTAAATATGCATGCAAATGCAATCTATAATGCCAAAGTATCAAAATATCTAGGCTCATTATGTTCTTGCCAAAGAAGATAGTGCACCTAGAAAGTAAGTAGAACAAAGATCAAGAAAACCTTTTTGAATTATTTTTTCGTCTCCAATTTTACAAGACATTTATAAATGATTTTAATCAAAAAAACCTGGTTGTTCCTTGTTAATATCTAATCTAATCTAAATACTTTATGAATTTATGTGTCAATGCGAAGTGGCATTTAATTCTATTTTTAAGAACAATAATTTAGTAAGGTTTGAATTAACAAACCATCTTTTACAGGCCATATAGTATTCATAATCAATGGTAATATGCATGCATTTACTCCAATGATTCAAATGGAATTTATAAACCAACACAATAATTAACAATAAACGATGGTATATAATATTAATTGGATAAGTTCACACTTTGTTTAGTTTAAAGTTGTTTTTTTTGTTTATAGAATTGAGTATTTAATTAAAACAGAAGTAATATTTTAGTAATTAACATGGTTAATAACAGTAGGTATCAGTTAGTCATCTGAGATATTTTTACATGAATTATCAACTTAATTATATAAAATATAAAATAAAATAAATAAATAAATACATTGGTACATAACACATACATACATTAACAATACACAAATTCTATATGAATCTAGAGTCTAGACTAAACATAATACATTATTATGATTAATTTGTTCAGACCTTTCATACCTTATCACAGTGGCCACTATTTTTACATAAACCATAATATTCTATTTTATATCAAATGTATGTCTATTATGTAATAAAACCCCATTTTGAGCTCTCATAATTTTAACAATTATTTTTAGAAAGACAATTATATTGTATTGTTAAAAAATACACACGACCTCACACCATTAATATAAATATAAAAATAATTTGTGCATGGGTATTGGGTATACTATAGTTGATTTAAATTGTAAATTAAAGTTTGAGATTAAATAAACATAACAAATAATACAACACAAAAACCAAGTAAAAAATATAAATAACAACAATTGTACAGACATAATTTTACCTTTTTAGCCATAGAACAAAAAACAAAGACATTAGAAAAAATACTCTAAAAGGACTAGACTATAGAAAAGTTTAACCAAACAATGTTTGTAAAACAAATATTGGTATTCTTCAATAAATTAATAGTACATTTTATCGTTCTTACATAGAGAGCTTTTTAAACAGATTTTTTTATGACTGTCAATATTTAAAATCATTCAATCAGAAAAAAAATATTAAAATAATTAAAAACCACCAAGAGGTTTTTTATCTGTCAATTCAGTTAAATGTATGACTACTTG
>NC_042495.1:92804009-92816996 GCF_005508785.2 Acyrthosiphon pisum
TAAAATAATATTAGATTTACATAATATTAAGATATTTATATATTTAATACATATTAAATGTTATAACTAGAGTTCAGATGTTGCAGGCTTGCAGCTATATAAAAACTTAATAAGGACTTTAAAGTTCAAATAGATCACAAAAATGCACTAATATACTTAAGTTATACATGTAATTACTGCAAGTAAAAAGTATGGACACATTACGTGACAGAAAAGTTTATGTTAAACTAATGAATACTTTTAGAACATGTATTTATGTATCTACTACAGGTCTACAATACATAATTTCTTAAAATCAATAAATTAAACATTAGGTACAGTATAAAATAAGTTTTATCAATTCCGCAGACATTATACAGTATACAAATAAATTTTAAAGTTTCAATTAATATTCTAAATATGTAGATATTATAAGAAACATTTTATAAAACAAAACTAAAAAAAAAGCAATTGAGCAGTAAAAAACATCGATAAAATCATTAAAAAAAAATATGCTAATAACATCCCAACACTAGTTATAACTTTTAGACATAAACATTATATCTTAAAATAAATATATAATATTATAACAAATTTACAAATAATTAAGACAATTTTTCTCACCTTCCAAACGCATTAAAGAGAGCAACAATTTCACTACGTTCCAATTGCAATGTGTGCTTGTTGACAGTGGTAGACAATTCATTATATCCATTCATTCGCGCTTTATTTGAAAATAATATTTTCAGAGCTGTTCCCAATCCTTGTACTTGAAGTTTTCCCCACAGTCTACATTTATCACATCCCACACAATCCATAATGGTTGATACATTACGGAAATGAAGACGAAACTCTTCTTTTAACTTTTGTGCCTGTTGTCCACCCAAAAACATTGTATGCTCATTAAATTGTTGTGGGAATTTTCTGGAAAAAAACACCAATTGTAAATAAAAATAATCAAAATCAAAATAACTAATGAAAAAAATCTTACTTGATAATTCCTAAGAAATTGTGGACAGCCAGTCGAGTGGCTTCATCCTCTTTATCATTTCCTGTATAATACTCTACTTGTTTGAGTAAGGGTGCAGCTTTTTGTAATGCTCTCAGTTCAACGAGATACAAGAAATATAAATTTCTGAGCCACTGTGTGCCCTCGCCTCTTGTGTACTTAGGACCAAACTTACGTTCAAATTCCTCAGCATTTGGACCCCAAAAACCGGTGCCACATGGGTTCAAAAATGTCGATCCTTTATCTATTAAGAGTAGTAAATGTATATTAAATGTATTTTATACAAAAATATTAAAAAATACAAAATAATAATATTTAAAATATATATATTATACATATTTGTTTAGAACTAAATAAATATTTCTATTTATGCACATACCTGATAATAGATATTGAGCACTAAGATGGATATTAATACTTGTATGAAGACCCGAAATTGCTCGATAAAATGCTCGTTTCTCCAAACACATTCCTGTAATCAATTCCATATATACAATTTTAATTAAAACAGATTTTAAGTAATTTAGTATTTACCAGTCAACTTTGCTGATATAATGTAGACTTCAAACAAATTTTTTGGCCTAAAAAAATTAAAATCGAGTTTTAATTGCACCAAAATTAATCAATAATTCATTAACACTCACCTGAAACAGTTTTCCATGTAAATTGTATTCCAAACGCGATTAGCCGAAGGTCCTTTGTATCCGGTATATCGTTCAGGATTTAAAGATAGGTCAACATACTCGGCTTCCCCATCATCGTCCGGTAGTGTACAGTACATGTCTTGTATATCGTCATGGGCCTGCCAGAGAGCAAAATCCTCCATAGCTGCAGCACTGCATGAGAAAAGTAAATTAAATTTAAATTAATATGTCAATAGATTTAAATAGTAATCAGATAATTCATACTATAACTACCTATTGGTCATTATGGGTATCATTATCTATTACTTAAGTGTTTAAGAATAACATAACAACTTAGGCACTTAAACAGCCATTTTTAACAAATTTAAAAATTTCAAGTAAAAACAAATGGGTATCTTATATTATTTATAACTGGAATTTTTGTAGTTCAAACAACACTAGAACAATAATTGAACACGTAATAGTAATATTAGTAACTAATTGTTAGGTAATCAAATAATATGTTCAGATATGATACGTTTTATAAATACATAGTATGAAATTAGTATTGTTAATTACACCATTACAGTATTTATGATTTATTAATATAATATACATTTTACGTATGTCGTATATTATATAATATACATAAATCCCAGACTAGTGTGTCATCTTTCATACATTCTGTAATATCACGTAGTCCCACCATACATGATACATGGGTATAACTATATTTTGATTAATTAGGAAGATATCAGCGCACTATTTGGTTTCTCTCTCTGGCCCACGCGCAACATCGACAAAACGAATTTACGCAGAATCATTTTTTTTATGTTTTTAAGTAATCTTAACGTAAAATCACCTATGAAAAAAAGATAGAAAATAATATTTTGAAGGGAATGACTTGATGATTTGTCTAAATATTGTCTCAAAGCAATTTAAAAATTATTTAAATGTACACAGTTTTTTTTTATTTTAAAAGTCGAATACAAAGTAAAATAACAATAAAATATAAAATCGATATGTCATTCCCCCAAAAATATTATTCTCTATCTTTTTTGATATGGTTGATTTTACTCTAAGATTACTTAAAAACATAGACAAAATGATTTGCGTAAATGCGTTTTGTTTATGTTGCGTGTGGCTCAGAGTGAGAAAACAAATGGTGCAGCGCTGCTGACATCCAAAATGTGTAATAAAAATCGTTCTGCAGCCTACTACAGATATACGTATAATACGTATGTCATGTGGTATGCCAAAATAGTCTCGTTTCATCGATTGCTCCGAGTGTTGCTACCAGGTCAAAATACTTGTGCAAGCACCACTTTAAAATGCGAATTTTGGAAATGCTTTCTTAGTACACACTTACATTGTGGTACGAAGATGCCGTGGAAATTGCGCAAGCCTCAAGCTATCATTGTTAGGCACTACGTTTATCAGTCAGTGTGTCAGTCAGGACACGTTCTATTACATAATTATATTAAAGCATTGATTTTAAATTATTATAGCCATCCCGGCAGGCATTGCCCGTGAAGTCTCCTTGTGATTGTAGTATATTGTCAGATTATATTATTATATTTTGCAGACCCGGCGAGAGGCGCACGCAAGAGTATATTTTATATATTATATAGAAGACAGCTATCCCCTGTGTATTTCATAGCCCGTAAAAAATTCACCACTTATATAATTCAAACTTTATGTTAAATTCGTCACTTAATACCCGGCGTAATTATATTCAAACCTTGAAAAAATTGCTCTATACAATTAATTTTTACAAAAAATGTAATTTAATTTACATAGCCTCGAAATAAATAATTGAATATATGTTTGAAATAAATATTTTTCATACCGGAAAAATAATTTTATTTTTTTTTAATAATTCGTTATTAAATTGTTTAAATATTTGGAATATAAAAATTAAAAACGTATCCATCGTTTAGAATTCATTCTATAACTTTAATTACATTGTAAATACCTACTAAATATGTATATAATAATGTTATTTTTAGCGGCTTTTAAATTCAGTAGTTTAAAAAAAGTTAAGTAAAATAAAAATAAAAATGTATGTAAATATTTTGATTTATCCGTTCGCAAAAATGTAGATCCCCCATTTCAGATTTATAGATTCGCGACTCTGCGAAGAAACAGATGTAGGTACTAGGTAGATATAATATATGATTATAATAACAATTATTATTATTGCATGATTCATTAAGGTTTATTTTAAAGTTAAATTTGTTATAGTAATTCAGGGCAGTCGATTTTATGGTTTAATAATTTAAATAGGAATTTAAATTAATTTTTTTTAGTTACTTTACCTATTACTTTTAGATTTGGTAGCTTAAAATGCCTTCAATACATGTATACTCTGAATATGGAATTTTTTCGACACAAAATTTAAATAAATGAAACCTAAGGAAATTATTTTGAATTATAGATAGGTTACGTATGTAATTGACTTAAAGAATTTGAGTACCATATGAGAGATACATATATTCCAAATGAGCAAACGAACCAATGAGCAATAAAATTATTTTAAAGAACTCTCGCCCTGAAAATTTCTACAAGTCCGTTTTAATAAGCCTAATTTCTGAAAAGTATTTTTGTGAGTCGATAGTATGGTTACTAAAAGATAATTTTGAATCAAAATGAATATCAAGATCGTTAACCGTATTTAATCTTCGAACAGCTATAGGTAATTTAAATAATAGTTTCGACTTTCGATAGGATTGTTTTTAATGAAAACGAAATATTTATATACGTATTTAGGTTCAGAGATAAATTATTTTTAATACACTACCTAATATTGGATATTATTCAAATCAATTTACAAACATTCTGTATCTTTTGAATTTTTTATTTCCTTAAAATTTGCAACGTCAGTGAAAAAAATGTATAAGAATGAAGAATTAATAGAAATTAAATTTTCAACTAATAAGTATATAAACGTCTCAGATGCTTAATGCTTATATAATAATATTCTAATTAAATATAAACGTATCAAAATTTACATTTCTTTGCAAACAAATTATAAATACCTCTAAAGAACAAAAATACTAATTGAATATCTATCATCTATGAAATATTTAATACAAGCTTGCAAGTGAAAAAAAGTAATTTAAAACTGCAACTAACAAAGACAAAAATATGCCTAACTCTTAAAATTTACGCCGAATTATGGATACAGAATAGAAAGAATTTGAATGAATAATAAATGTATAATATATTTTATATATTAAAATATAGGCTTAATTAGTTGAATATTTCTCTTAATTCCATAATATTACATTTTAACTGTTTAAGTGTACATATTATATTATTATTATTTCATACTTATGAGTGGAATTGCTCCTTTTAGTTTTATGGTTGAATCTGTTTGAAAAGGTGGTAAACATTAAATACTTATGTAAGTTTATATGGTAAGTAAATAAATTATCAAATACATTGTATTTACTAAAAACAATTGGCACGACTAAAAAAAATTCAGACATAATATCATATATTATTATATCAATAACTATTGTTTTAATATTTGCTTTACATGATATATGAAAGCGATAACGTCTTGTCTTTATATATCCCCAGCAATTACCGAATGTCTTACCGGTTACTCAAAACAACTAACAACTAATTTGGTCGGTTGAATATACGTTCCGATCGCAATAAGTTTATTTTCAAGGGCATTATTGTGTTATATTTTTGATTATTTTCTAAAGCATCTTCTGCTAGTTTTTAGGGCATTTAAATCCGGGTCCTCTTTTGAGGAACACCATATTATTATACTTGAAAGGCTTAGCTATAAAAATTAAATATTATATAATATAATATATATATTTTTAATTAAAAAACAAGAACTTTTTCGAAATTGACGAATTTCGTTAAAAATATTCAACTTCAAATCCTTATTAAAAAAGTCGTGACTATGTATCTTTAATATTTATAAACATCTATAATGAAAACTTTTGCGGATCCTGTATTACATTTTCAAGGTTCTTGATGGAACTAATTTTTTTTTAACAACATTTATATAGATAACTACATTTTATTAATATGTGTTGCCAAATGCTAGGTATATTTGAAAGCTAGGTGAATTTCGAACTGAAAAATAATTTACAACATTTGAAATTTATTTATGGCTATAAATAGCTCAATAAGGGCCAAAATTATTTGAAAATTTTACATAGTATGGAAAATGGTTATTTTAACATTTGGCAAAAATTTCAATTGTCTATGGGGTTATTCGTTTTTGAATTACAACGAAATATTAAAATTTAATATTATATGAAAATTAGTTAATTTATCGATGAAAAACCAATATCGTAAAAATTTTAGATTGTTCAGCTCATAAAAATTATTAATCAATGTTACTTTCCAATAAACTTTTTTTGAACTTTAATTGTATACAAAATATAATTTAATACTATAGTATTAGTATATTAGTATCTTTAATATTTTTGATTTTACAATAATGAAACTTATAAAGAACCTTGAGTTAAATTTTCAAGATTATTTACTAAGTGAAAAAGTTTTTATCGAAAATAATTTACAAATTTACAAATTTCCAAGCTCAGTCAAAATATTTCGAAAATATTACCATTGATTGAAAATGTCAATATAAATATTTGGTGAAAATTTCAAATATAAATGGTTACTCGCTTTTGAAGTACAATAAAATAAGAAAGTAGTTATTTTTTTGAACCTGGTTTTGTGTAAAAATTCCTGTTTTTCTTAATTTATTTTGTTTTACCGATTATTTTGAAAAATATTTGGAATTTTTAATATTAATTTTGTTTAAGTACCAACTAGATCCAATTTTCTACCAGAAAACCCCTTCAAAGTTAAATTATTTTTTCAATTATAATTCTCGAGTCATGTATTGATACTAAATAAAAAAACCAACACACATTATCATTGTAAAATCAATACATTCATCGTTCCATTCTGAGTAAAAAAATAAATATTAAACTTATTATTTCACACATGCAGGCCGTTATAAATAATTTAATAATGTCTAAAATGTTATTATTGCAACATAATATATAAGTTAAATATTTTGTAGTATTTTCTATACTCAATACTGTATACCTACTATTTTATATTATACTAATTTGTAGAAATAGGATGTAACTATGTAAGACAATCTACATCTTCTCGACACGTCAATGCCACCCCAGAGGCATCTATAACGTAATGTTGATTGAAGGGTTATGAATCTCCATAATCTGAATAATTATACCAATTCTTAGTTGTCTAAGTCTATTATATAGTATATATTACATAATAATTCGACATTATATAAGATTAATCGAATTTAGTATAGGTAATTGGTTCTCCTGCAAGACTTTTCTTAATTTACGAGTTGGTATCCAACTGGCATATTTCAGAACCTCAGTTAGTCGTTAGTGCATTACTAAAAATCACGGAATGCTATAAATTTCACACCAGTTAAGGCACATCATTACTTCTTTAAAATTATCTATATAATGTAAATATAAGTAGGTACCGAAATACTTATTTTTTTGATTAGTACATTGTGTGAAACTGACCTTATAGTTGTGTTAATGTAACCCAATTCGTCTTGCATTGCTTCTTCACACTCTTGTTGTTGTGGTCCTTCCATATACTGTGCGGACAAACATATTTGTATTATTATTTTTTAAATACAAAAATAAAAACACAAAATTATGGATCGAGTGTTTTAAATTGAAGGAATACATGGAATGGATTACGCGGTATATTCGTTTATTATGATCGTGGAATTGAGACCATGTTGAAGAACAGAAACAGCATCCACACTAGGAAAATAGCAATATAGTACATTTAAAAATATTCATGTATACGTTTTTACGTTTTATTTTAAATATTATATTAGGCACAATAAAAACGCCCTAAAGTTTAATAATTCATCATCGTTACAAAACACTTACCTTAATCGACATATCTTCATCTACTAAACTATGACGACTCCCTTTCAAACCTATGGGTAAATCGTCCTACATACAAAACCATAAAATACAAATGATAAATAAATTTGCTAATTTAACACGTATAATTTAAATCATTATTATTCATTACCAACTGGCAGGATTCCACTTGGCAATATCTCATAGCACATTTGCTGTCGTCCGACCAAAATGGACAAGTTCTACGTAGATTTACCTAATCGCGTAAATAGGTATATACCATAAGTCAAGGGCATGAATCAAAATAAAAAATTCTTACCTTAAAAAATTTAAAATAATCTTTTGAAACAATACTGATAATACGAGGGTATATTTGATAGTTATTAAACTTATCAACGATTTCTACTGTGCTGTTTGTCTCGTCGATATTTCCTTTTAACTGTAAAACAAACAATAACATTAATTATTATTTAGACCATCTTGGATGTACATTAAATAAATTAATAAACATCAATATAATATATGCGCATTGTTATATAATAAATTGTAGTATTATACATTTTACAAATATATATATTATATTCCTATATTGTTCAATATATTATATACAATACGCATTCAAAAAATGGTACAAGGATTAATAATAATCATAATAATCACGTATTAAATAAAATACACATAATATAAGTGTGTGCGGCGATTGTTAAAAGTGTCATTACCCTATTGTCACTGAAGCGAAAACAGTTGTCAAACTTTTGTGACTCTGCCGTGCATATTAACATCCCTACTATTATACATCGTATAATATATAAAATACAATACACATGATAATATTATACATAAATATTACTTATTTCAATAAATAAAAAGGTTGCCCGCCATATCCAAAGGATTTTTACAATAATTAAAAGGATAAAATGTATATTTAAAAAAAAAAAGGTGGGTAAGTGAATATCGCTCAGCTGAACAGTAGGTTACAAGTGGGTCACTGTATAATGGATGGTATTAAATTTGAATTCAATGATATGATATCATTGTAAACAAAAAAACGACTCAGAGCGGAGACGGTTTGTCAGTGTGGATATTTTATATTATGTTTATTGTTATTACATATTATATTGTAGCCGGTAAGTTGAATTAATATTATAAAAAATTACCCACAACAAAATAACTGAAATCGTTATTCTTGGTGTATATGTATTTTATTTTTTTCAACTGCCATTATAACAATATATTAGAAACCTTGTATTAAAATTTCAAGCTTTTTCACCAAACAAATGAAAATTTATTGATATTCATAGAAATAAAAACTAAAACATTTTGAAATTTAAAATGTCCATAAACAGTTTAAAACAAATCAATTTTTTTTAAAAATTGTTAATTAGCATAGAATATGCTAATATAAGCAACTGGTGAAAATTGCATGTATCTACGGTAATTTGTTTTAGAGTTACACCAAAAACCAAAAAAGTTTTTGTAAAAAACCGATTTTTCGTAAAAATTCCCTTTTTTCCTCAATTTTTTTTTGTTTTTCCCTACGCTTTCGAAAACTATTAGGGATTTTTTTACTTTTGAAGAAAATCTAAGCATTTTTACTGTCTTAAAAGGTGATGACAGACACAAAATATGAATAAAAAATAACACACATCATTGTAAAATCAATACCACATTTATTGCTCCGTTCAGAATCTAATAATGATTCAACCACAAATCTACATCTGATATTTAATTATGGAATAAGTTTTTTTCTCCCCGTGCTCAATATTTAATAAAATATGCAAACATTGAATATCAACAAGTAGTTAGTACCAGGGCCTGATTTACCACTTTATGGGCCCAGTACAATTTACAATTTACAATTTTGGGCCCCAAATTTCCCCTCTATTTCCTTCATGCTAAAATAAAATGTATGCATGATGTATTTTTAAATTATTTTCGTATGTAATTAGTTGCTTATATGTGAGTGCCTATAGGAAACTATAGTTGGATCATAGAATAAAATTGTATTGTTAAAAATTTGATTATTTTATATACTAGAACACTAGGTACACTTTTTCAGTGCGTCTAATTAATGTTTAATATTTATTCCAGTAAATATACAAATCAAAAAGCAATTTTTGATTATTACATTTATATATCAAATCAAATGTTTTAAGCCAAATTTGATTTCAGCTAATCAGTTTTCACAAACATTTCGATTGTGCGCTAGTATATAAACTAGTCCTAAACCTAAATTTATCTTAACTACCGTGTAGTTCTTTTTGTTTCTTCGTGATATTTATTCTTTAATTTTCTCTTCATTGAAACACTTAATTATTTTTTTGACATTTTAAATTATTAAAAATATTAAACAAATGACAATTAATAGATATACAATAAATACGACTGACGTATATCACGTAACTACGCAATACAATAACGTCAATAGTAATATTACATTATTACAACGATAATAATATGATTATTTATTACTATAATAACGGCAATTAGATTTAGTAATCGGCAAAGTTGATAAAGGTCGTCGTTTTCAGGGAAAATCCAAATCTATTTGGTTTTCCAAAGTACGATAAAACCAAATCTATTTGGTTTTTCCAACGTATGATAAAAACTTTTGTATGCTGGAAGTTGGTGGGCCACTCTTATGAGTGGACCCAGTGCAAATGTCCCATTTGTCCTTCCATACATTTGGCAGTGGTTAGAACAAAAATAAAAGTAACGTTTAATGAATAATAATTCCACTGTAAGAGGAAACTCTATATAATATATCCAATAAAAGATTTGCCATGAAAAAAGGGTCAAGTCCCAGACCCCCACAATAAAAAAAAAAACATTCTGTCTATCAAAGTAGTGATATATCTACATTACAATCAATTATAATTTTATAGCTTTTAACTTGGCCAGTTTCTAATTTTATACGCTCTTTGGTGTTGTCAATGACTGAAATTGTAGATTTCAATCACACATAAGTTATTTTTTTTTGAAACTAGCCAAGTGATAAGCAATAAAATTAAAATCGATTTGTTGCACGTGGATGTATTTGTGTATTAAAGTTATTGACTAAAGAAAGAGTTGGCCGTAATGTATAGATATCTACTTTCAACATTGATTAGAATTATATTTAGCCCTATTTTTACGCGCAGTTAGGTTTTTGTCGGATATTATTCCTTTTTGCTGGTTTCAGCATAGTAGTCCAGTGGCGTCATTTGAGAGGGGGGGCAGGGTGGGCATTTGCCCCTGTCTAATTTTAAAAGCGGCCCGATGGGCCGGTGCCCATTTGTTGCCGTTTTACCATTAGTACATTTTATTAGCACAAAAACATGCCTACTTTATAATATTTTCAGAAAATATTATTCTATGTAAGTACTAAGAAATTATTGTCACAATGATACATTTTTACTAATTGATAGTTGCAATATATTTATATTTAGACGCATGCGAGGATGTACACATTGGTATGTAATATGTATGGGTATGCATTTATGTATGTTTGTATAATTGTATGTGGGAATGTGTTTTGTGAAGGAAAATTAACATATTAATATTGTTGTATAATATTAATGTATATAATTAGTATCATAATCTTGTATAGTTTAATTTCTAAAATCTAAAATTAATACAAATTCTAAAAACAACAACTGATTGTCACTCTTATTAATTATCATTGATCACGGACTTCAGTTAACTTGTTACAGTCATGTATGCGTGATTCAACTATTCTGCGTATTGTGTTAATATTTTAGTTGAGTAGGTACCTACCTTATTCTACCTAAATTAAATTTTATTTTTTTCGTGACGCATGTTTACAATAAAATTTTAATTTGGGCAAAATATGATTTAAAAAAAATGAATGGGTGGTGTGGCTAAAAATATAAAATTACCGCAAACTGCTTAAGAATCGAAAATTATTTCTGGTATGTTTAATAAACAGACAAAACTTGATCCGATAAGCAAGCAATAAAAAAAAGGTGGGAAAGTGGATGTCGCTCTGCTGTACAGTAAGTTACAAGTGGGTCACTGTATAATGGATAGTATTAAATTTGAATTCAATGATATAATATCACAGTATAAGAAAAACGATTCTGAGTGGAGACGGTTTGTCAGTCTAGGTATAAGTCATATTATTATATATAAAAAAGTCTATGGTATTAAAAAAAAGAAATAACCTACAATAAGTACCTATAATAAATTCCAAATAAATTCCAAATAAATCATATCATAATATCTATTAGGTACTTATAAGTTATAACGCGTTATACATCAACAACAAACCGTGATACTATCATAGATATATAATAGTATACTTTAGAAGTTTCAAGTATACCCACGAATAATATTATACAATCACAACAAAATAATTAAAATAGTTATTCTAGGTTTTTTAATATGTAATGTCGTCCAAATTTGAACTTAAAATGAATATAAAAATTAACTATGCTTATGTATTTTTTAGATTTTTTGGAAACAGAATCAACTACTTACGTGGAATCTTGTTTTAAATTTTCAATCCTTAGATATAAAAGTTGAAAATTTTATAAATTTTCTTATTCAAATTTTAACTTCAATTGCTTATAAAAAAAAAATTGTGCCTATGCATTTTTAATATTTTTCAACTGCTATTGTAACAATAACCTTGCGTTAAATTTTCACGCTTTTTTACCCAACAAACAAGATTTGAGTGATATTTATAGAGAAAAAAACGAAACAAATTGAGAACTGACAGTGTCCGTAAACAGCTCAGAAAAAGTCAAAATATTTTCAAAATTTTATGGTGTATAAGAAGTGAAATTTTCAAATATCTACAGTCATTTGTATTTTATTTACAATTAAATAAGAAAATCGTTACGTAAGAAATCGAGTGAAAATCAAATGTTGTAAAAATATGAATTTCAAACGCTCATAAAAATTTAATTTGACTTTTTTGTAGACATTTTTTTTTTTGATAAAGATAGACAATATTATGAGGAATCTTGTATTAAATTTTCAAATCTTAGATTTAAAAAGAAAAATTTTTACCAATTCTTAACTAAACATAATTTGCTAATTTTCGTGATTTTTCCATATTTTGTCAATTTTTGAACTTTAAATGCTAAAAAAAAAACTGTGACTAAGAATTTTTAATATTTTTCAAATATCACTGTAACTATATAGTAGGAGACTTGTATTAAATTTTCAAGTATTTTTATTCAACAAATAACGTTTTATTGACATTCATAGAAAAAAAAAAAGAATAATATTGGAAACTTAAAACGTTCCTAAACAGTTCAAAACGAATCAAAATATTTTGAAAATTTTATCATGTAGAGAAAATGGAAATATAAACAACCAGTGAAAATGTCATGTATCTACGGTCATTTGTTTTAAAGTTACACCAAAAACCAAAATCAATTTTCTCGAAAACAGGTTTTGCGTAAAAATTCCCGTTTTTTCTTAATTTTTCTTTTGTTTTATAGTACCTAACTTTATGTAATCCATG
>NC_042495.1:92818096-92818827 GCF_005508785.2 Acyrthosiphon pisum
GAAGTGGGTCACAGTATAATGGACAGTATTTAAATTTGAATTCAATGATATAATATCACTGTATAAGAAAAACGATTCTGAGCGGAGACGGTATATCAGTCTATGTATTAGACATATAATATATACTTATCTATGGTATTAAAAAAAAATTGACCTATAATAGGTACCTATAATAAATTCCAAATTAATCATATCATAATATCTATTAGGTACTTATAAGTTATAACGCGTTATACATCAACAAAAACCGTGGTAAAATCATAGATATATAATAGTATACTTTAGAAGTTTCAAGTACCCACGAATAATATTAAACAATCACAACAAAATAACTAAAATAGTTATCCTAGGTTTTTAATATGTAATTTCGTCCAAATTTGTACTTAAAATGACTATAAAAATAAACTGTGTAAATGTATTTTTTACATTTTTTGGTAACAGAATTAATTACTTATGTGGAATCTTGTTTTAAATTTTTAATTCTTAGATACAAAAATTGAACATTTTATAAATTTTTAACTACAAAATAATTTTTCAAATTAAAATTTGATAAATTTTGTCAAAATTTGATCTTTAAATGCTTATAAAAAAAAATTGTGCCTATGTTTTTTTAATATTTTTCAACTGATATTGTAACAATATATCAGGAGCTTTGTATTAAATTTATACACTTTTTGGCCCAACAGAAAAGAGACTTTATTGATATTTATAGAAAAAAAAAACTAAAAAAA
>NC_042495.1:92818877-92827731 GCF_005508785.2 Acyrthosiphon pisum
TCCCTCATCTGTATCGTCTTCATGCTCATCTATAACATAAAAAAAAACATTAATAAAGGTGTTATTATGTTTAATAAGTTTTTTCGTAATTTTACCGTTAAAATTATTGCACTGTATGGTAAGACATTTTCTTATGTTCTCAAATTTGAATGCACGGCGATTATCGGTCAGCATATTTTTGTACATAGAGAAAGAACGTTCAATGTCCACGGAAGTGATCAGTGCGTACTTAAAATATATTAAATCGTTCATTGTCATATCTTCAGGTAATCCGTAAAAATTTTCATATAGTGAGTCATGACTCATGAATTACTAGGTACCTACTTTTAGGAACAAAAGTGTAGACTGTAGAGATGATATTTATATAGAAAATTACTCGATAAACAAATTTTGACTTAGCTGTTTTTACGAAAACATTTAAAATTTAAGATATAAATGAAAAACCTATTTTGTGATTTTTGGCCTTGAATATAATTATTAGTAGTGTAGTTTTATGGGGAAATCTATAAAATGTTGGTCAATAAAACCAGAGTTTTTTATTTTATAATTAGGGCAATGTTGATTATTGGCAAAGGTGGGCAAGTTAATGAAAATAAAATAACTGTGGCAACTGGCAAGTTAAGTTTACTTCAATTAAATTGCCTTCAGTTAAATTAAAAGTTAATGAAAAATAAATAAACCTAACTAGGTTAAAAAAAAGTTAAATTTATTCAAGTTACAATATTATAAAGTCATAAACTGCTCTAGTATTTTGATTTACAGAAACATTTATCAATACGTTTAACACTGCGTAAAAAATTAGATTAATATAATGTATACCTAATTAGAAAAAAAATTACCAAAACCGAAAAAGAGTCATCGAATCAGTCATTTTTAGGCTGGTTGTCGAACAGATTTCACCCCCACTGCTGATCCCTTGGGTGTGGGAAAGTCAAAAATAAATTAATCCCCAAACCGTCGTTCCACTGCTCGACGGCACGTCCAACTCGACGACTGTCGTCAGGTACCATAATCATATTATGTATCATGAGTGACAATGTCGGTTTTCTTCTACCTGATTCCAACGTGATGCAACTACATGGTTATACACATTTTAATTGTTTTACAGTTCATCAGAGTTTTACTATGGCTCAGACATCAACAGTGAGTGGCTACAAAGCACACGGATAGCGGTGAGAACCAATTTCTAAAGGTTGGCTCTACCTCTATGCAAGGATGGAGAATCACCATGGAAGATTCCCACACTCATATCAGGGGTATGAAACTCCGTGAATTGGCCGAATCGATCGATTGTGGCCTTGAACATGGTCTCCAGAGGGGCGTGGCATACGTGAAATAGGGAATGATAAACAAGCCGACCCCGCGTAGCGTATCCCGCCAAGTTCCGGTAAACGTTTACATAATATGGGTGACTTTGCCCGACTTTGGGTCTAACATCATATTAGTGCGGTAAACGTTTCCGTGTTTTTCGGAAGTTTAGACTTCAGATCATAGGTAAACAAGACCCCAATCAGCTGATCGAGTTTCGCTTCAATATTGTTCTATATTGTTCTATGCTCATATCCTGGAACTTCCTGATGATCCGAGTGCCTCATTTTTTGGAGTATATGATGGTCATGGCGATAATATTTTTTTTTTTAGAGAATAGCAACTACAAATATAACAGTCGGTCGTGTGTCTAAAATACAGTTGCACCAGTTTTCGATTAGAAATACATTGATACACATTATAATGAATCTAGGAAAAAGTCAGGGGTGGATCCAGAAATTTTCTGAAGGGGGGCGCACATTATGAGGACATTTAATTATATTGGTCTTCCGATTTTTCACAGTTAAACCATTTAATTCCATTGAAGTTAAAATTATATAATGATAATAATAAATGAATATTCTTTAAATACTACCTACATACTTACTTAGTACAAACATATTATCAATTTATCATTTCTGAGTTCTGTTAAGTTCATCTTAACTACATTTCTATTTTAAAAGTTGTTTAATGTTTTGTATTAATTTATTGAAAAATGATGGCTAGTTCAATATATTATATTTCGAAAACGACGATCGGACGATAACGCCATACGGCATGCCGACGGTGTAGCGCGTTGCCTAAAAATATTTTGAATGTAATATTTATTTTTAGATTTAATATAAATATTAACCACAATAATAGCAAAAATAAACATGTTGAATGTAGATAATATTATAAAAAAAATTTATAACTGTCGTGGCCGGCCATTTGAGGTTTAAAAAAGCGTCTTACTGTCTGTCTTACACAATTATTATTTTATGGAAACATTTTTTACAACTAAATATGGACTGAGGGGCAGTCTTGTAAAGAATACTTTTATTTTGTATTCGGAAAACATATTCGAATAAATGAGAATTAAGGTATTCAAAATACGTATTCGAATAGTTCTTAAAAAATATATTCATAATACATATTCGAATACTTTAAAAAGTATTCGAATACTATCAGAATACTTTTTTCGTTACTATAGTTTTTGTCAGTTTTTGAATAATTGGTAATTAACATTTATTCATTAATAATTAAACGAACAACGTAATCATAAGTTATGTATACATTTTGACCACATATGATACGGCCGATACGGGCCATACGGGATACAACATTGGTGTTTATCAGTGGCGCCGAAGTCCATGGTGACGTCGGGCCATGGCCCGACCTCTTTTTTAAAAAATGTGGCCGGATGGCCATATTTTATTTACTTCATAACTTCAATATGAGCATGAGTATGAATAAATGTATATTAGGGTACCTCTATATTAAATAATTAAGATATTGAGGCCGGGAAGTTTTAAAATTGCCTGACCACATTTTAAAAACTTCGGCGCCACTGGTGTTTATAATATTATAAAAATAATCATATCATGGGCCAAATGATATTTCGTTTAAAGAATAAAAATTAATGTTCATGATTTATTATATGTCTTGTCACAAATTTAAAACTATTTTTCTGCATCGGAAAAAAGTATTTTTTTAATTTTTTTTTTTTTTTTTTTTATATTTGTTCATTGTAACGACCTCAAGGTCTTTGACAATGCTTATCACAGGTGGGTAGTAGGGAGATCATGTGATCTATTTATCTATGTATATATCACTATATGCATGATACTACCCCCCTTCTCCAAGAGGAGACATGTGCGGTCTTCACTCCCAGTGGAGTGGGACCTATTTTTTTTTTTATAGTTGGAAACCGGATGACGCAATCGGACGACAGCACGGGAAAATGGTGACTGCGTAGAATCACACACATTTTTTTTGCACTTTGCTATGAATCGAACCGATGACTGTGTGAGTCGTAATCAACTGCGTGACCACTGCCCCACTCCGGCCCCTATTTTTTTAATGAACATATTTTAGTAAGTGGTTTTACAATGGTGTTCACTTTTTTTTTTATCTTGTATACAAAATTTCTACCTGAAGGAGTGCTTTGATTTCAACTTATAATATCTTATTTTTTAGCAAATTGGATTAAGATGGTACTTTTTTGGTTTTCTAAACAATTATTTAATGCCATAGGAAAAACCACCGACAAATCACAAAAAACCGCTAAAAACTAATTCTAACACTTTGTTAATTACCATAGAAACGAATAAAAATAATGATTTTAGTTATTTTGTTGTAATTTATAATATTAGTTTAAGTTATATTAATTTAACTTATTACAGGCTATAATAAATAATAACAATATCCATGGATATTCAGTCTGCAGACTGACAAACTGTCTCCGCCAGTGGCGTTTCGAAGGTATTATTTTGGAGCAATTGCTCCTTCAAAATTGTTGGTTGGTGGGTGGTCCCCCTATCACAAAATACCTTGTCACCTAGGTGACTAGATATATCGTAGAAATATCATATCCGATTATACAAATCGTTACAAATGTTCGCATATTTTGCAAATTTTTAATTTAAACTTTTTTGCTGAGTTGGGAATGCCGTTATAAACATCAAGGGGGTAGGTAGCTTGTATACATTTTTGCTCCTCACAAAAAATTAGTTCAACACGCCACTGGTCTCCGCTTAGAATCGTTTTTTGTATATAATGATATTATATCATTGAATTAAAATTTAATACAATCCATTATACAGTGACTCACTTGTAACTTACTGTACAACAGAGCGACATCCACTTACCCACTTTTTTATTTTATAAAACTAATAAACTATGTCTTGATCAAAATTATGTCCATTGAATGTTTAATTATTCTATTGTTATTACTATATTTGAATTTAGGTGCAGGGATAGCACAATATGCTTACAAGAATTTACATAAATGTATTACCAAGAGACCAGAGTATAAAAAGAATAAAATTAGTGATGCCTTACAACTGGTAATACTGTATAAATATTCCAAAATAGCATTTATAGTATCATGTATTTTCTTTCTAGGGTTTCATGGACATGGACACTGCTATGGCTGAAGATGAAGTTTTAAAAGATGAGCTTTCTGGATCAACTGCTGTAGTTGTTTTATTAAAAGATAAAAAAATGTATTATGTAAGGAAATATATATTATGTTAAATGTTATCTGATTTCCATTTTTCTAATTTACATTTTTCTTAAAATCTAGGCAAAGTTTGGAGATTCAAGAGCTATTGCAAACCGAACAATGAGTTAGAAACCAAAAGAATTTTAACAGCTGGTGGTCGGGTCAGGTTTAACAGGGTGAATGGCAAATTGGCTCTATCCAGAGCTCTAGGAGATTATATTTACAAAAAAAAATGACCAAAAAAAATTAGATGAACAAATTGTTATTGGTAAGTCTGATTTACAAAATTCTATTAATCTTGGTAACGTTCATGAGGTAAAAATATATGCCAACAGTTATATTTTATCTACCCGTATCAGAGTGCATGGTAGTGTCACTAAGGGCCCGTATTACAATAGTTGAAGTCCGGTTAAACCACCGAATTCGTCCGGTAAAATCAGTGGTTCAAGCGTAACCGAGGTTTAAACTATGATTGTAAAACGGGCCCTAAGCTCTTTAACAAAGTTCCAAAACCAATCCTTATAGTGCTTCTGGCCTCATAAAAACCCAAGATCTGCTATGCTGAAGCTAGCAAAAAATGAATGATATCCAACAATCAACATAGCCCTAAATTATCTAACCGTGAAAAAGAGCCAAGTCTCAGACCTTACACAAAAAAAGTGTTAAAGTAAAAATATAATTTTAAATAATTTTAATATTATATCATATTTTCTAAATAAAATATAATTAATAATTAATAATATTTTACCTAATATTTTTTCCTTTTTATAATTGTCTCTTGTAGATAAAAAGTAATATAATTGCCCTATATAAATCTCAAATCATTTTTGTATACCTACTTATAATTTTTTTTATATATATATAATATGCTATGATAGTATGATATACTAA
This sequence comes from Acyrthosiphon pisum, assembly GCF_005508785.2. NCBI lineage: Eukaryota > Metazoa > Arthropoda > Insecta > Hemiptera > Aphididae > Acyrthosiphon > Acyrthosiphon pisum. The sequence goes on from NC_042495.1 coordinate 92,824,282, forward strand.
TGCCTAATACATAATTGGAACACTGATGATGTAAATAACATTTTCATGTAACACACAAGTCCATCCAGTACTTTAGAGGATGATGTTAATATTTAGAGCATGAGTTAAAAATGAAACAAAATTATACATAAATATTTTAATACGAAACATAGTGCGTTAAATGTTATGCAATTTTAAACAAAATATTTGTACAATCAGACGTTTATAAGTTTTTAGCACTCAAAGGACTGGCCGTATTATAATTTTTGTGAATGAATATTGATAAAAATAATAGTACAATTTGTATTTGTTAAAATGATTGAGTAATATCAATTAATATTATATTTTTAATAGTTTTAAGAGTTATATAACTTTAAAAAAAACATGTCATTATATTATATTAGTTAACTACTAGTACCTATTTGAAATAAAAATATGGTTTCTTAGATTGATAGTATGTTAAACCAATGTCTCATATCCATATTCCACGAACACGTCAACAAATTCAAAATATGAATAAAAAGAACATTACCTAACCTGAGCACGCCTCTGCACTGGGAATTGGGATACGGGGAAAGTTCCTTGTGGGCCGATCGTCGTTTTTTAACTGGACCTGTAAAGTTGCAGGATTAAAAATTATTTGATGATAGTAAACTACGTGTACCTATATGCATTGTTTGTTGCCGTATTACGATTTTGGCTGCATTATAAATAGTACCTATCGGTACCTACTTGGATTAATTATTTATATTTATTTTTATATTTTAATATTGATAAATATTATAATTAATATTATTTATTAATATTAAAATATTGATATTATTTAATTATGTATCTACTTAAATTAGTACCTTATATTGTTATTATAATATTATGTTATATTATACATAATACATGCATGGCATTTTGCCCGATTTTGGTTACATTTAGTAAAACAAGCTGATAACTTTATATTCTGAGGGAGCAATGAATGTATTTAATATGTGTAGGTATGTGTATTTTTTTTGTGTTCGTTATCAATTTTTGGGGCAATAAAAATTATTCAATTTTCTAATTTGTCTTCTTTTTTGGTAGGTAAATGTATCTTGGTAGGTACTATGACTATGAGTGATCAAACGTAAAAACATCACAATAGCTTTCAAAAGTGTCGGAAAAAGAAGATATTTATGATCTTTTTAAGCTGTTTATAGATATGAAAAATATACGAATACATTTTTTTGACTTTTATTATAGCTTTTGAAAACTACTTGGAATTTTTCACTTTTGAACCCCCAAAGGCTAGATTCTCTTTTCTACCAGTCAGTACCAGAAAAGATGCAGAAGTAGAAAACCTAAGCATTTTTATTTTTTACTCCCCCAAATGGTGATGACTGACATCTGTTCGAAAAAAAACTGATATCAATGTAGGTAGCCCGAAGGTAATAGGTACCTATTACTTATGTACTATTTTTTTATAATGAAGTTTTAATAGTGCTTAATATCTTCCCAAATGCGTAATATAGTATAGTTAAATATAGTATTTATTAAAGTATTTAAATTGTCAAACAAATTATTTAAATCATCACCATATTACATTAAAATATTAAATAGGTACAATTGCATTCAATCTTTACATTATGCTACTTTTCTTATAATCAAAGTTAATGGGTTAATCATAATTCAAGTTTCCTAAAAATTAAAATAGCATTAGTTTTAAGGAAAACGTCCAAATATTATCAAAATGTTTCATTATTATTTATTTTTCGATACAATAATTGTAAAACTTTGGCCCCTGGGCCTCAAAATGTCTTAATCCGGGCTTGGGTACTTATATACGTAATAAATATTATCTATTTTATCGAAGAATATGAACGTTTGTACGTGTAGCCGCCGTCGTCGTTCGGTAACGAAATACAAACATGAAGTAAATGATTAAGTAAATAATGAAGTAAATGGTACTACAACAATATAATATTGCCTAAAAGCAAAAATTCAAATAGATATTAATAGCTACCGATAGAAATAGTTTATTGGAAAATTGTGTGTGTCGTCAATTTATTTCTTGCAATGTTTTGACTGTTTCGAGAATTATTGATGTTTATCTAATATTTCATAAAGTTGTAATACATACAATACAAGGAAAAGTTAAGTTATGCGCGGCGGTGGTTTTTGAGCGTTCGACCGCGTTCATTAGCTAATTTTAAACTATATTATTTTCATATAAATACCTATTTTGTTCACAGGAAAAAACCATGTCCCGCACGTGCCTACATAAATCGGGGCCTGCAAATGTAAGCATTCTTAATTTTCTTTTTTTCTTTCTCGGAGAGATTCTGCCCCCTCCCCAACCACCAGTACCACTAGCCATAGTCACGGGCCCTTAAGCCACTGATCGTTATTATTATGCATATTGTCTTGCTATAGCTTTATCTTTATGCCCTTATTTTAGTTATGAGTGTTCTACTTTATTAATATTGTTATAATATTATCATAAACATTATTACTTGTTTTCTGTTATTGACATACGAATATATAAATAAAATCATAGTTTTATGGGCTAAGACGTTATGGATTTTACAACAATTTTTCCTGAAAAGAGCCATTCGTTTACATTCATCTTCTGACTTCTGTGTACCTAGTTACAAGAGGCCAGTTATAGTAATCAAGTACGCAAAGTCTTAAATACAATTATAAAACGTAGTGGTAATATCGGTTTCCGTAGTGTAGTGGTTATCACGTGTGCTTCACACGCACAAGGTCCCCGGTTCGATCCCGGGCGGAAACATTTTTAATTTTTGCTATTAAATACATTTTTTTCATTTATTATAATTATTTATAATTTGAGATGACTATTATAAAAACGTAGCACGCTATTCGATATTTTTGCTTTACTAGGAAAATCTATGATTCACAAATATGTTTTTGTTAATATAATGTAATACGGAAAATTATGTGTTAAATTTTTAGTGCAAATTTTAAATTATAATTTGCCTGTTTTTACTTTTAAGTGCATAAATTATGCATATTTAACACTTTTTAGTGTATTCAATTCACAGCCTTACGCAAGTCTCTTATAAATGAAACATTCAGTTAATAAGAATAATACTACCAACTATTAATTATTAGGTATTTATTTTAATCATTATTGTTTAAAATTGATAGTATCATTGATTATAAATACTCTATTATAAATACTAGTATTTATAATCAATGATAGTATCTATGTATTATTAATTAAAATTATACAATTTTTATGTGCCCCCCTCCCTATCAAAATATCGAAGAACCACCCCTAGTCAGCAGCACAAACTCTAATAATTAATATTTTAAACTAAAATATTATTAAAAGCTAGGGGGAGGGGCCAGTGGCGTGCAGACAAGACACAGATAGGGCCTAGGCCCCACTTGAAAATGGGGTGGGTGTGGGTGGTATTTTTTGTTAAGAATTTTACAAGTTACTAAAATTAAATTTGTAAATGTTATTTTACTACG
>NC_042495.1:92828241-92828897 GCF_005508785.2 Acyrthosiphon pisum
TTTTGATGTCATATGGGGGGGGGGGGGGGTGAATGTCCAGTGTTAAAAATAAAAATTATAAATACCTGTTTCAAATTATAAAACATTACATGTATTTTAATTTTTAAATAAAGGAACAAATTCAGTTTAATTACCTAGCGTTTTTACGATTTTTTTTTTAAACACGTATTTAAATGAGTTAAGAACAACGGTACAAAAAAATGTTCAAATCATTGTTTTGGAAGTAATATCCTTCTAAAACTTGCGATTTTCTGTTTTCACGTAAGCGTGCAACGTTACGGTTTACAGCCATGCATCTCGCCTTTAATCGAATTTAATAATACCCATTATTAATATGAATTTTTATTAACAATTAAACATATTACACATTTATTATTAATAATTATATTATTATAATGAAGGTAATAAGTTTAGACGAATAGTAGGTATAATATACATTTAATCATAACATATTATGCATAATTTTATTTATTTAACGCTGCAATAAAAAAAACTTAACAAACTTAACTTATAATATATTAAAACCCTTTATATATTATATATTTTATATTAAAAAACTTATATTATAACCAATAAATTTAAATATTTTTTCTCCTTGCCTGTTTTTCAGCAAATGTTTTTATAATTTCACTAAAATCTAGTTTACAAGTTATCGA
>NC_042495.1:92828997-92832209 GCF_005508785.2 Acyrthosiphon pisum
AGCTTATTTAAAAATGTATAAATAATTTAAATCAATACCAAATTAGAAGATTGTTCAGAAGTTAGTGCAGAATTTTCTAGAATTCCAGGTATCAAATTTGGTCGAGTTGGTATAAATACAGATGAATTTTTCACCATGATTGAGTATAAGTAATCTAAACTTGCACTTATTTCTTTGTAAATATCTAATCTGAATTCATAAGAAATATAAATCAACATGATTTTGAAAATAATTGAACTTCAATCAAAAGTAATTTAAGTATAAATAAGGAAAGTTTATATTACCTGAGCATGTAGGCACCATAACCTGGTCCATCTCTATCCAATACCATATTGTTGACAAAATAATGACCTCCTAAATTCTTAGGATCAATTTTTTTAGCACACTCTGTACACATCTGATATACACCTTCCATATACGCACAATTTGTGTATTGTAAACACACTGAAGTTAAATTAAACTTTGGTGCCACTTCTTTCAACACCTAATTTAACCAAATCAGTAACAAATAAAAAAAAATGTATGATAGTAAAAAAATTTATTTATTTAATAATTACCATAAGAGATTGGTATAGGATTCGTTTACGCTCATCCTCATTGACTGTAGATTGAGCTAATTTAATCATTTCTGAAGCCTAAAAAATGAAATGGATACGATAATTTATTTTTTTAAATAGTTACAATTAAAATTTACATAAAAGTATGTATCTTAATTAAAAATATATTTTTTATGTTCTACTGTGTTATTGAACAGCACCTCATATCCACATTCACTGTTATTAGGTTAGTAGGATGGAGACAATTCATGTGGGTGAGATATCCTCTTAACACACAATATATAAAATTAATAATTTGTTTTTTTAGGCAAGTCTATACTGAATAAAGATATTTAAATTTTAAATATATACTTTTGCACAAGCAGCGTCTTCAGAATGGTATATGGACGGGCAGACTTGTCGTAATTTTGTACTAATTGATTCTACAGATGAACTTTCATTTAAATATCTAAAAATATAAAACAAAAAATATCTGCTTATTAAACAGATCTAATTATTTTTAAAACCAGACAATAATATGCATTTAATATTATTATTAATTATGAAAAATAATTAACTCTATAATCAGGGATGATTTAAAAGTGTGCAGAAGGGCACCTTGGCACAAGTTTCTTAAAAGTACATACAATTACCTGTATTATCAAAAATATATTTGATATTATTATAAATCACAGAATGAACCAAAAATATTTTTTTATATCAGAAGAAAATAATTTATCAGCAGTATGGTAGCCAATAATTGGAAAAAATACCTGCCACAAAAATTTTTAATTCGGTCATGTGTATACTCACGTGTCTAATAGTTTTTGAACCAAAGTTTGACACAGTTCTTGGTGTACAAGGATCAATTCTTTAAAAGTAACATTTTCCAATACACGTTGTTCTTGCTAAAACCAATACAACAATTTATATTATAACTCTAAATTAGATCTATTACGGATGGGATAATTTGAACATACAAAAAATGATTACAAACAAAAACAATCTGTCAGCTGATATATAGCCTAGTAGGTATATTTTATTATATATTTAAATTGGTATTATGATAATTAATTTTACTATTAGGTAGTATTGTAGAAGGTTGAATTAATTTATGAAAAAAAATATTGCATTTATTATATTATTAATTAATAATTGTTATAATAGGATATATTATTGTTATTAACTTTTGTATAAATACCGATTTACCGTAGCACAAAAGGTGTGACAAATTTTATCAACATTTGAAATTAAACCCTTCATTAAAAAAACATTGTGCCTATGTATTTTCAATATTATAAAATATCTATACAAACAACTAAAGTGAAATCTTGTATTAAATTTCTAATCATATTTTTTATTGACATAGAAAAAAAGAAGAAGAAAATAAATCATAAAAATTTCAGTTATCTATAAATAGCTCAAAACAATAAAAAATTAGGTGAAAATTTCAAGTAGGTATCTAGTAACTACAGTTATTTCTTTTTGGATGAGGTAGGATAAAATAACAAAATTGATTTTTTTAAAACTGGTTTTCCGTGATTATTATTATTTTTCCATTTATCCCAATTATTAAGAAGTACTAGGAGTTGTTTACTTTTGACCACCCAAATTACCAACTGGCAACTAGATCCACTTTATTACCAGAAATTAAAAAGAGAAATTTAAGATCAAAGCATTTTTACAATTTTAACTCTTACAATATATGATGTCATAAAAAAAAAAAAACACATATCATTGTAAAAACAATACATTTATAGTTCTAGTCGAAATCTAAAGTAACAAAAACGAAGTAACTTTTCTAATTTTACTTACATCGAGTAATTCCTTCGCTATAATAAAAAATTGATGTTCACTGAGTAATTTCCACAAATTAAACACTTCAGCACTACGAACAACTAATTGTTTCAAACATTCTATAGATTTTGATTCAGATTGATGTGCGTCCTGTGCAGCTGTTCGTTTAGACGCATCAAATGGTATTCTGGTATAGTTTGCCAACATTTTTGAATAATTGTTCATGAAAGAGTGCAAAGTTTGCAAATGGCTTGCAACAAATGAACAATCGTCTGGAGACACAGTGTTGACAATCTAAAAACAAAAATTTAACAGTTATGAATTTAATTTTTATTTATTAATAAAACTAATTTAACATTATATATGTATATATTACATAAGTTTTCCCATCAGTGGTTTCCATATTAACAGCTTTAATGTTCCAAAGCGGTCTCAGTAAACGACTCACAAATAAATATAATCCATTGTGTTTCGAAGAGTACTGAACACTTGTGGATTCAAATGGTAAGTGTGTTATATTTGTCTGATTTTTTATAAAAGTTGGCATACATGATGGTATAGTTGATGTTGAATAATTACTTGATCTGAAACCTGAAAAATATTTTATAAAATAGTTGTATCTCATTCATTCCTTGAGTCAACAATACATCTTTATAAAGGACATAACAATTAAAATATATATTCTTACTTTCGGCTTATAATAATTATTTACATTTTACTATGAAAAAATAAAAGCGAAATCTCAATAAAATATTTAAAGTAAAAAAAAAAAAACAATCTTTTACACTGTTAATTTATAAACAATTATTTAAAATTTTTCATTAATATCGTTATAATAACTCAACATTTTAAATAAGCTAATTAATTATTAAAGAGGAC
>NC_042495.1:92832516-92839591 GCF_005508785.2 Acyrthosiphon pisum
CTTTCAAAAAGGTCATAACTCACTTAAGACTAATAATATGAATAAAAGCCTACGTGGGGCCCTAGATAATAATCTTACCTTTAAATTTGATAATAGGTCAATTCATTCTAATATAAAAACTAACAGCACACAATTGAATCTTCTGAACGGACATTTGCTATAACGTACGTGTGTAAGACGGAGACAACACATGCGGGTGCGACGTCCTCTTAAGTATTAACACTAAATAGTAAACACATATTTCTTACTATTATTCTGAGGAACTCTTGTTAATTCATGAAGTGATTCATGTAAATTTTCAGTCACTAATTTAGGCTCACCACCATGAGTGAAAAATGCACGAGTTGCATATTCTTTGATCTAATTACAATAAAATATATAAGTATGTTTAGGTAATTAAAAATTAAAATTAAAAAAGAACAAACCTTTATATTTTTTAATGACTGATCACAAATAATTGTGAGACATGCCACACATGCTTGATTATCTGTGAAATTTTTAAAATATGTTTTGATAGCATCTGTTTCTGAACCTTGACTGCTGGCCAATAATTCACAAAGCGTATCATAAGGCCGAAGCATTTCAAAAATTTCCAAACCCTATAGTAAGAAAACAAATAATATATAAAAGTAAACAACATTTTTTTTTTTTTAAGTTACTTACTTGTGGAGCTAAAGTTATATATTCTTGGCGATTTTCAAATTGTTGACGAACAATGAGTGGTGGCTGTGGTGAGCTTGGGTCATTGTATATTAATAAATTTGGACCTATATTGTCCAGCGATAAAGGACACATATCCAAATCAGTAATAAAATATCTTTCACTGAAGTTAGAACTAAATGCATATTCATCGGGAGATATACACCACAACATTGGCCTGTAATTAGTTATGTCAGTGTTACATGCCATTATAATAGTGCCTGAAAAAAAAAAAAGTTGTGGAATAACAATGGGCATGCAAAGCAAAAATAATCCATAATGGCATAAATATGTAATCAATAAATACATGTAATCTATAGCAAAAAAGTTAAAATTACTTGGACTTTCAATAATAGAATAAAATTATACCTCTGTTGTACAAAACGTGCTGAACACTACTCGGTTTAGATTCTCCAATAACTCTATTATATCCTGGTGGCAAACGTATGTGAACAAGTTGTAATGTGTAAGGTCTAGTATTACTGGAGGTTATTGCTCCAGTAGAAAAATACAATCTAAATCCAGACTTGGATACAACCAACAGATGAATGTTAGGTGATTCAGTTTCTTCAATGATTTTTATACTACTCAATATAGTCATCTGAGCTATTTCTATAGTTCTGAAATAAAAATGCACCAAATTCTTTGTCATTACTCAATTTTAATTTATTTTATGGTACTTGTTTATTATTGCCTCACCACCAGGTGACCGTACGTTGACAGTCTTTAATCTAAAAATTAAATGTTTATGAATTTATAATTAATATTTCTCTGTATCTTGATATCTTACACAAAGTTAAAGTGTAGTATGTGATATATTTTAATACTTAAAGGAGAAGTACTACTTATAATATTTTATTATATCATAAATATTAATCTATTGTTGGTCTCTTGCTATATCTTATTAACTTATATAAAAATATTGTTAAATTTAATTTAATGAGATATTCATTCACCACAATATTTAACATTATACTTCGGCCCACAAGAGAAGTAAAAAGTAAATACATACAGATTCATCAGTGATTATTCTGGAGCATTGTTTCTTTAATATTCCGGCAATATAATATATAATATGTATGTATGTTTAGTCTCCAACTGTTGTCAATCATGAATAGACAGGTTGTCTTTAAATGGCTGTATGCTTGTGCAAGTTCAGACATGTTGAGGCATAGTTTAATTCTCTTGTGGGTCGGAGTAAGCAATTCAATTTTTACAACAAATCATATTATTAATACAAATAAAATGTGACAATAAATGCATATTAAAAAAAAGTTTTATTTGTTTGTGTTTATTTATGTGTAATTATGAAATATTAATTATTAACTGTGCTACTATTAATAGTAGACACCAATATACTATTATTATTTAGTTATATTTGAAAGTTTCGTTACAGTATATTAAAAATATCTGACTTTTATACGGCTTGGTGGCTGGTTAACAATAAATAAAAACCCATTAAAAAAAAAAGTTACTTGCCTAAGCAGTTTTGAAACTTGGTGCTCAAGATTAGAATGTGACAAAGACACAATACGGCTTGTAGATTTACCATCAGATCCAAGATCATACATTTCAATTGAACTATTTTCGGTCAATGTGTAAAGTATGTGCCGTGTATTATCAACAGCTACTTCAATAATGGCAGAGGGTTCGGTGATCGCATAAGTTAAAAATGATGGTAAAATATATGATAAAGTACCGGTTGAATGACAAACTTTCTTGCAACGTCTTCCATTTCCAATTGAAAACCATCCCAAATCTTTCTAAATATAATGAAAAAAGTACAGCATATTAATATTTTTTAATCTTGAAAAATAATATAGGTATCTAATATTTAAAAAAATACATTTAAGAAAATAATTACCCAATAATCAATTTCAAAGAGGTTACCATCTTCACTTGCAAGAAAAATGCGTCCATTGTCAGTTCCAACTATTTTAGAGGTTATTACACCTTCAGTGGGAACTTCATAAATGGTATCTGTAGTGAGTTCCAATTGTTCAACAGTTTTGCCTAATAATAAAAACAAATTTATTGTTTATAAAATTATTGCAATATAAAACAGTTGAATGAAAATGTTCTTTTGTTAATGTTCTTTTTATAGAATGAAAAAATACATAATTGTTAAGATTGCAACCGTAACATTTGTATTCTGTCTTTGGCCAAAATACTGAGAAAGTCGGTAGGCAGTAGTAGGTACTGAGCAGGTTACTGTACTGGATGTGTTAAACTTGAATTTAATGACAAATCTTTGTATACAAAAAATGATTCTAAATGAATACTTTTACCTAGTCTATACTAAGGATATTTTATTACCTAAGTATTTATAACGCTAGTAGTAATAAGGTAGGTTGAACAAATTGTACCAAAAACAAATAACATGTAACATAAAAATATTTTATCAAATCTAACAAGAAAAAAGGTGGGTAAGTGGGTGTCACTCTGTTGTACAATAGGTAGCAAGTGGGTCACTGTATAATGTATGCTATTGAATTTGAATTCAATGATATTATTGTATAACATTTTCAAATCTTAGGTTTAAAAAGAAAATTATTTATAAATTTCTTTTTGTTTTTGTGTTACATTAATTTATTATACAATCTGTAAATATTATTTTTTTACAGTGAGTACAATTTGTTGTGGGTTGATCTGAGATGTATAAATTAAATAGAAGTGGGGCTGCACCTTGGGGAACTCCAGCGTGAATGGGATTAATTTTGGATAGGGCTAACCCTAAACGTATGGCGAAGTGTCTATGCTCAAGGTATGATTTGAATAGTAGATAGTAGTAGGGTGGGAAGATGAATTTCTAACTCAAAATAATTTACACATTTTTGTTATTTTTATGCCTCTTGTCAAAATTCAAACTTTAAATGCTTATAAAAACAAATAAGTGACTATGAATTTTTAATATTTTTTAAATGTCATTGTAACAATATATTAAGATCCAAGTATTAATTTTTAAAGCTTTATTGCCCAACAAATAATTATTGACATTCATAGGAAAAAAAACTTAAAAAAACTGAAAATGTCCGTAAACAGTTCAAAACAATTCAAAATGTTGATACTTTTATGGTATAAAGAAAATGCAAATATAATTTATAATAATATAAAATATAAATTAATTACAAAATGTCATGTATCTACGAACATTTGTTTTTGAGTTAGACCAAAAATCGACTCCCAGTTTTCCTTATTTTTTTTTTTTTTATTGCCACGGAGTTTGAGAAATGTTGACCTCCTCAATGCATCAACTTTCTCATCAAACAAGATACTGAAGTTGAAAATTGAAGCATTATTTTAACTACTTATCATGTGACAAACACAAACAATTTTTTTAAAAAATAATAAAAACATACAATATTGTAAAATCAATACATTCATTGCTCCGCTCTGAAGCTAAAAGCCTACAAATAGCTTAAATTAAGACTAAATATTTCTAAAACATTATTGTGTATAGAAAATGAGTTTAAATAATAGCGGAATGATTCAGGTTTCTATGATTCATATCTTTTGAATTAGTTACAACAAAAATTTAAGTATAATGATATATTATAATTACCATCAATACCGGTAACATTTTTAAATGTTACCCCTAATATTGCAATGTTTAATCCAGTAGCTAAGACTAACAAATGTTTAATGTGAGCTTGAAATACATTTGGTTTAGGTGGTACCAGTGCTACTGCAAAAATTGTTGAATTCATTCCATCAAAATAAGATAAATCCGTTCTAAAATATAAAATAATTTAATTAAACAATATTATTTAGATTAAAGGTAAAAAAATATTACCCTTCACTAAAGTCCCATAAAAAGAATTCTTGATCAATTGTGACCCAAACTCGGTTGATGCTAGGAAATATTCCCAACTTACGATGAAAGTTTTGCGCATCTATATTAACAATAAATTAATGATATATAGTATAGTTAAAAATTTAAGAACTTTCATTCATTATTGTATGTTGCACAGTGCACAAACATTAAACACGTCATGCAGTTAATTCTTTCAAAAAAACAGGATATATGACAATAGTATTGTTATTATGAAATTAAAAAAAGTACCATTCCACTGCTCTAGTAATGCACCTGGTAGTGGTATCTTGTGTCTTGATTTAAGGGGAGTAATTGAAGGCATTCCTAGCCCTTCTTTAGGATAATCATATTCAGTACAACCACTAACACTTTGACCTTAAAGTTACAGAAAAAAAAATTTGTTTATTTTGATTGATGTCATTACAAAATTAAAATATTCCAAAAACACTTTTAATAACATTGTTTGGTACTCACTGCTTTTAGTTATCTGCATTTTCTCAACAAGTGTTGGAAATGAGTCATCTGCAGCAAAAAATCTATCCAACATTTTGCCGGATAGATCTAAACTATCTTTGGCTGATATTGATTGATTAATCATGGACATGGAGTTATCCATGGATCTTGATACATTCAATGTAGAATCCATCTTTACTCTAGGTAGGCTGAAATGTACCAATGATTATTTGTTCAACAATATAACTTAAGTTCAAAAATTGTGATCACTTACACTTCACTAAATGCAGTAGCTTAACCACGATCATACAAAACTAATAAATCACGATGAAGATAAAACTATTGATTTATTTTGATACGAACTAATTGAATCGAATTTTAACTGATTGAGAATTATTAATATCAGATTTCAGCTACATCGTGGTATTAAATATTAACATAAACTTACTAATAAACAAAATAAACTATTTAACGGGCTCCAGACATTTCTTCCTCTTAGATAACACTACAACGGCTCAAGATAATACCCTGGAAGAAACCATAAAACCGGGACGGATCAAAAATACTTGTGCACCAACTTTGAAATGTAAAAGTCCCATTTTCCAAAATTTATTTATTTTTGAATTCAAATTTTATTGTAAAATTAAAAATATAATATTGAACAATTTTAAACGATTTTCGTTTTATTATAAAAATTAATAGTTGGGAATGCGAAAAGCCTGGAATGTTAAAATATTGTCAGTAGGAATCAGTACTGTAAAAACTAAAAACAGGATATTAAAGGCGGGTTCACATCACGATATATCTTTAATCGTGGTTAATACTACATCGTGTCGTATAAAATTACCAAAGTTACCTAGTTGAATTTATTCTACTTTTGAACGTGTGGTTACATTAATGTAATTTTATGTGCGGAAAAAATGATAGCTAAAAAAAAATTAAATTATGTTATCATCAGGTACAATCACAGAATTCTGTATTTCTTATTCGGTGATATAATGTTCTTACTTGGACTTACTGTCTTACAGCACGCTCTAGTGATAACATTTAACGTTTTGTTACGAGCAAATTCCGAATGATAATTAATTTCATTGATTCAAAACACGTAATTTTTATGAAAAAATTGAGTAAGATAGGTAAATTCTGATTTCACCAACATGTTAAGCATAAAAATACTCAAATCAAAAACTAAATTCCAGAGAACGTATTTTCTTAATATTTCACTCAACATTTTTTTTTCCAAAAATCGGGCATTTTGAAGTATTTTAGCCATAACTTACTAATTAAGTCTGAACGATTTTTTACCAAATCACAATTTTGTTATCGTACTATATCATCATAAATAATGTATCAATAATATTCTATCTTTTGGTAATATTAATATTTATACATTATTGTAGACTGTAGTCTGTGCAATTAATAAAAAATAGGAAGTACTTATTTTTCGGGACAAACAAATAAAAACGAAAAATATGTATGACAGGTAATAAATAATATTTATTTTGCAAAAATGTAGGTATAATATAACAAAAGAAAAATCAGTCTCAAATTAAATCTACCTATATAATACTATTTACAATCAGAATGTAGGAAGCAGTTTACAATAGTACCTAAAATTACAATATATATAATTAAATTACATTGTCAAATGAATCAATCGACTTCTTCGACGGTTGGTCCTCCGGAGCCGGGCCCAGGGAAACCATGAGCACCGGGGTGAGACGCATTACCGGGTTGTCCTGCACCGTGTATCTTCATCATTAGAGCCGAGCAGCTCTTTTGGATTTCCTTTAGTTTGTACTCATACTCTTCTTTGTCTGCCAACTGATTGTTGTCCAACCACTGAATGACCGCGTCGCATTCCCGTTTCCCTGTGTTCTTTTCGGACTCGGTCAGCTTGTCGCCGGCTTCGTCCAACGCTTGTTTGACACCATACACGTAGCTCTCCAACTGATTCTTGGCCGCGATCTTAACTTTTTGTCGCTCGTCCTCTTCCTTGTATCGTTCGGCCTCGCTAAGCATACGATCGATTTCGGCCTGAGACAGGCGGCCCTTGTCGTTCTTGATGACGATGTTCTTGGAGCGGCCAGAGCTGTTGTCCTTGACCGA
>NC_042495.1:92839641-92840451 GCF_005508785.2 Acyrthosiphon pisum
CTCTGCTGTACAGTAGGTTAGAAGTGGGTCACTGTATAATGGACAGTATTAAATTTGAATTCAATGATATAATATCACTGTATAAGAAAAACGATTCTGAGCGGAGACGGTATATCAGTCTATGTATTAGACATATAATATATACTTATCTATGGTATTAAAAAAAAATTGACCTATAATAGGTACCTATAATAAATTCCAAATTAATCATATCATAATATCTATTAGGTACTTATAAGTTATAACGCGTTATACATCAACAAAAACCGTGGTAAAATCATAGATATATAATAGTATACTTTAGAAGTTTCAAGTACCCACGAATAATATTAAACAATCACAACAAAATAACTAAAATAGTTATCCTAGGTTTTTAATATGTAATTTCGTCCAAATTTGTACTTAAAATGACTATAAAAATAAACTGTGTAAATGTATTTTTTACATTTTTTGGTAACAGAATTAATTACTTATGTGGAATCTTGTTTTAAATTTTTAATTCTTAGATACAAAAATTGAACATTTTATAAATTTTTAACTACAAAATAATTTTTCAAATTAAAATTTGATAAATTTTGTCAAAATTTGATCTTTAAATGCTTATAAAAAAAAATTGTGCCTATGTTTTTTTAATATTTTTCAACTGATATTGTAACAATATATCACGAGCTTTGTATTAAATTTATACACTTTTTGGCCCAACAGATAAAACTTTATTGATATTTATAGAAAAAAAAAACTAAAAAAATTGAAAACTGACCATGTCTGTACACAGCTCAAAAGATCAAATTATTTTCAAATTTTATGGTG
>NC_042495.1:92840501-92841564 GCF_005508785.2 Acyrthosiphon pisum
ATATGTATGTCTAATATCATCTAGACTGACATACAGTCTCCTCTCAGAATCGTTTTTCTTATACAATGATATTATATCATTGAATTCAAATTTAATACTATCCATTATACAGTGACCCACTTGTAACCTACCGTATAGCAGAGCGACACCCACTTACCCACCTTTTTTAAATTACAATTAAATAAGAAAATCGTCACATGAGAAATCGAGTGAATATCCAATGTTGTAAAAATTTCAAACGCTCATAAAAATTTAATTTGACTTTTTTGTAGACATTTTTTTTTTTGATAAAGATAGACAGTATTATGAGGAATCTTGTCTTACATTTTCAAATCTTAGATTTAAAAAGAAAAGTTTTTACGAATTTTTAACCAAACATAATTTGATAATTTTCGTGATTTTTCCACATTTTGTCAATTTTTGAACTTTAAATGCTAATAAAAATAAACTGTGACTAAAGATTTTTAATATTTTTCAAATATCATTGTAACTATATAGTAGGAGCCTTGTATTAAATTTTCAAGTGTTTTTACACAACAAATAAAGTTTTATTGACATTCATAGAAAAAAAAACAAATAATATTGGAAACTGAAAACGTTCCTAAACAGTTCAAAACAAATCAAAATATTTTGAAAATGTTATCATGTATAGAAAGTGGAAATATAAACAACCAGTGAAAATTTCATGTATCTATGGTCATTTGTTTTAAAGTTACACTAAAAACCAAAATCAATTTTCTCGAAAACAGGTTTTGCGTAAAATTTCCCGTTTTTCCTTAATTTTTCTTTTGTGTTTCACGGCGCTTTTGAAAACTACTGGAAAAATTTTACTTTTGACCCCCCAAAGTACCAACTAAATTCACTGTCCTATCAGAAAAGATACTGTTGAAGAAAATCGAAGCACTTCTACTGTCCTAAAAGGTGATGACAGACACAAAAAAAAAAAAGGTGGGTAAGTGGATGTCGCTCTGCTGTACAGTACGTTAGAAGTGGGTCACTGTATAATGGACAGTATTAAATTTGAATTCAATGATATAATATCACTGTATAAGAAAAACGATTC
>NC_042495.1:92842782-92851407 GCF_005508785.2 Acyrthosiphon pisum
AAATTTTATGGTATTTTAGAAAAAAACTAAAAAAAATGGAAAATGGAAAATGTTCCGTAAGAGCTCAAAATAAATCAAAATATTTTGAAAATGTTATGGTGTATAGAAAATGCTAAGATAAACATTCAGTCAAAATTTCATATATCTATGGTCATTTTTTTTAAAGTTACACCAAAAACCAAAATCGATTTTCTCGAAAACAGATTTTGCGTAAAAATTCCCGTTTTTCCTTAATTTTTCTTTTGTTTTTCACGGCGCTTTTGAAAACTATTGGAAAAATTTAACTTTCGTTCCACTCAGAATCTAAAAACACACACATCATTGTAAAATCAATACATTCATCGTTTCACTCAGAATCTAAAAATGTAAGTAGTTAATAAGTGGTTGCAATCGAAGCGACCGGTTATTTTTTATCAATTCGGGCCGGTCAAAACCTTTACCCCCCTCTATTGAAAACTGAAATGATGCTACTGTAGTAGTCGTCTTCTTGGGTGTTTATAAAGCACTGGCGGGAATGCGGGATTATTTATGTTTTAGATTTCCTTCTACTATATAGATCGTTTGAACCTTTGTTGATCTAAGGGATTACTTTTATATTAGGTACTTATTCTATGAATTACGTAAATTTAGGTAATTATTTTTTACCAATAAATTTAGAGTTTCTAACCAAATTTCTTATTAAGAGTTATGCTGTAATACAAAATTTATATGATGTGTATATAATATACTAGAAATTGACAGGAGCACTACCGGTGCGTGCGCTCAAATGGTAATTATAGATTATTATACAAATACAAATACGGACATATGGTTTTTCGACGGCGTTTCGCGATTGTTAATCAATATAAGTACAAGTAGTAAAACTATATCTTAATATTTGAAACTTTGAACATAAAAACAATAATGATAATAATATGCAGTACCAAGCCGAAAACTAAATTTTGCTATTATACGTCTCGGCGGACCGCGGTTGTCAATTTGATGCAAATTTCATGCATTTAGAACTACATTGCCTAAGGCAGCATTAATTTTGAGAAAATTACAATTTTTAGATTTCCTTTTATTTGCCTGTAAAGTCTACATTTGTGCTAAATTTGACGTTTCTACCTCACGGGAAGAACCTTATAATTTTGACAATCAGTAAGGCAGTAACAAAAGTTCAAACTTTGAAGTTTTCCCCTTTTGAAAAGGCTTAATATTAAGAGCTCAATTTTGTACCATGTCCTAAGCTAATTAAGCTTAATCTATAATTTAATAAGTCCATCTTAAAAGGAACCATATAGATAAGAGTGTTAGAAAATCTGGATGAAGCCGTTCGTGTAATGATACGTGTGTGGAGTTCCGTGTGCTTATAGATGTACATACAATGTATAGGTCCCACATTACTGCATGTCTGCATATATGTCCAGAGAGTATTTATCTTTATAGAAGTAATGAGTAGATAATATATAATATATATTATAATTTATATTACCATACAGTATTTATAATATACATTAAACAGAGAACATTTTAAAATATTTAACATTGTCACCTGTCATTTACTTGTTTGTAAATTTGTAACAAGGGAAAAATGATCTATAGATTAATAATGGAATGTTACTATTGGGTGACATGGGCATTCTAATATTAAGAGCATACCTATATACATTATTTTGAATGTGTTGTCGATTAAAAATGTGAAAAAAATATCAATCCTGATTAGATATTGTGTGCTTATCCAGCTATATGTATGTACCTATTATAAACTATTATCCATCCAAATTCCTATATTATTTAGAAAATAATCGATAAAATACACGTAATTCTACACTATTTAGTATAGAGAACATAGATACTCGTCGTACTATATATATTATTAGGTATGAAAGGGGTCTCCAAAAAATTACCTACGACTTAGTTTAATAAAGTGATCAAAAATTGAAAAGTTAATAGGTACCTACTATACATATAATAAATATACCAACGAAATAAAATCAGTGGTAAAAGTATATTGACATTTAACAATACAATTTTATTTTCTATAAGGCTCATAAAAGACTGCATATTGGAATCATATGAACAAAATTTTTAAAAATGTACCTACATTTCATAAACTATGAACATTTATTAAACTTTGCAAGATTGCGAGTCTCATACTCTCATATTTTGACCTTCGTATAAGTCGAGCAGTGTGGAAAGTTTGGAGACCCCTGTTCCTATGCGGGTATAGCATACCTCTGTTATAATATTATGTACCTATAGGTAATAACGTGAAACATACTTCCCTGACGCGTATGCATAAACATTAAACATCAATAGTTGTAATTTGTACGAATTTGTAATAACTGTACTGTCATAAAAATCAAGCGTCGAGTACAATACTTT
The DNA here is from genome assembly GCF_005508785.2 of Acyrthosiphon pisum. Taxonomy (NCBI): domain Eukaryota; kingdom Metazoa; phylum Arthropoda; class Insecta; order Hemiptera; family Aphididae; genus Acyrthosiphon; species Acyrthosiphon pisum. Next base: position 92,845,150 of record NC_042495.1, read on the forward strand.
ATATTATACTGAATATGTTACGAGTAAAATTGCATTGTCCTTATTGTGCTTATAAATATTATATTGTTGTGTCTGCATCCTGACTACTCTAAGTTTATTTTAAAATTGTTTTCCCTACTTTTTAGGGCTTACAGAATACGTGATCGTTTTAAAGATCATAATATAGAAACATACGACTGCTAAAAAAGTCCAATTTCGTATCAATTAAGAATGATATTAAAACCATTTTACTCAAGTTTTTTTCTTTATTAATTGACATTTGACACGCGTATAGTATTTTTAAAGACAATAATATTGTAAATAATTTTATATTATTGCTATGTTTTTAATTAAACAAGTACCTGTATGGCTGTATGTGTACCATCGTTTAAAATACTCGATTTAAGTGGGAAATATTGACATTTTGACATTATTTTTTACAAATTACAATACAAACATAATTATAATTTTTTTTTGTTTAAACATAACTGTACATACACATATATAGTATGTACACTAATAACCTAGTTAAAAATACGTTACACGATACTAACTACGTTTACAAGTAATGTAATGGAATTCAGAGTTTTAAAATTAGAAAAAACAAATTAAGCATCATAAATCATAATTATAATTTATCAACGATATTTGTTGTTTTACATTATATATGTAAATATAAATATAAAATCATGTTTGAAACAAAATATTAAATAAAATAATTTTTAAAAATATTTACCAAATCTAACTTTTTTTTCAAAAACTACATTTACAGTTTGGTATAATCTTTAATATAAGGTGTACCCCCCTTCAAAATTCTGAACATCTTTATATTAAAAGTAATGTTGTTTGCGTGGCTTTACGTAAGGTTGAATATTTGTTCATAAAAATTAAAATGTTACTTCCAAATATTGTATATTGTATTTGTGTCAGTTATAACATTGTATGGTAAATTTCTTCATTATTGTTCATTTCGGTTCAAATCCACCTGAACAATTTTTTCGTAGAAACACAATCCACAACAAAATTATATACAACACAATATTAGTAATAGACTCACAAAAAAAATTACCACCATTTTTTACATTTATTTGTGTCTTGAGTGTCCTGCAAATCAGTTTTCTCGGTACTATTATTCAGTACTAATGTGTATAATAATAGTATCTTGTATCTTTTGGCGAAAAAAGATACATAATACTAGTGTAAAATGTATTATGATACATGATACTGCCCAACCCTGGACACATATTACTAAAAATTAAAAAAAAAATGATTGTTGGAATATATTACACACTAAAAGGTGTATCTGAAGATGACAATACAATAATGAATAAACAGATGGCTAATAGCTAATGATTTTACTAGAATCTAATGAGTAATGACTAATACTTATGCTTACAGTATGAATATGATTATATTATAATCATAGGATAATATTATTACACATTTTTAGAAAATTGGTTTGATTAAAATGTAAAAACAGTATTTTCAAGTGCTAAATATACAGTCAGGGGTTAAAGTGATGGGGAAGCAGGGGGACTCAATCCCCCTACCGCGGACGGCAGTTAAAAAGCATCCCCTTTAACAGATTAGGATTTTATACATTGGACATTATATGTACAATTATGTATGGAACGCTTAAGGCTATATTATACATTAATCCCTGTATACAGTGGCGTATAAAATATTGTTATATATTCATAAGAATACATTTTTTTTGTACTGTGATAAAAGATAGTGATGATTTGAAAAAAATTTCTATCATAATAAAATAAGTTTTGAAAATATGCTAAACAACATTACAACGAACTAAATGTATTATTATTATTTATTACATATAAAAACATAACAGTTCTCTGCTGTCACTATCAACTGCAGTTATCGGTGTCCCTTAAGGGAAGCTGTTTCAAGGCCAACATTTTTTTCAGGGAGTTACCTCTCTAAGGACTTGGTAACAAATATGGGTATAAACCACTTTTCAAATGTATATGTTTTATTAAATATCTAAAAAAAGTGGGGTTGTTTTGACCATGGTGTGATTAACGTGGGTTAATATAATAATAAAAAAATATATAAAACACAATCATTATGAACTTTCAAAACTTGCACGTGTATACATGTTATAAAACTGTACCTACCAAATATATTTTGTAAAAATAACATAAATATGATAATTATGGACAAATAAAAATATAAAATCAATAAATACACACTTCTGGTTATCAATCATTTGAGCAAGCCATTAAAAATAAAAGTACATATTAAAGTACACATAAGTACCTATGCACCAATTTATTTTTCAAATTTCTTACATACACTATACAGTATACACCTGCGCTAATGGAAAAGTTCAGTGATGCTAAAGGTTATTGGAAGGGTTATTAGCCTATGTAATACCCAGTATTACCTAAGTGGCTAAGTATAAAAAATATAATAATAAGATTTATATACCTATAAATATATTAAGCCTAAAATAAGAACATATCAAATAACTTATAAAAACGAATATCAAGAACAAATTTATTAATAATTCATATTTAAAAACCCAACAACTTATGAGCAACTTTAACTTTAATATGCAGAATATGATTGTATGCTTCAATAATTAGAGCATGCTAGTCTATTTTAATTTAGTAACTTCATACTTTGTTTGTGCTATTTAAAATATAGGACAAATATTTCACAAAAATATATTTCAACAAAATAAGTAAATATTATTATGGCTTATTGTACAATATACAAATTATCAAATATGCCAACTATTGCTTGAATATATTTAATGCAATTTATCTATAAATATTGTAAGAATGGCTAATAAATGAGTCATTAAATGTGACTAATTTTGACTTTACATAGGTATTAACTATTATTAACTTTCTCCAGCACCTATGTTTTAACTAGGGCACATTCCAAGCATTTTAAATGAGTTCATAGTTTTTGATGACAGAAAACTATCAAATACTGAAATTATCATTTGAAAAGAGAGAACACAGACACTGTCCTCTGTTCAAACTCAATGAAGTGTGATATCTGAATACAATCTAACAAAAACTGAATATAAAACATGACCTACTTATTATATTTTGTATCAATACAGAACGAAGCCCAATGAACCAAGAATAGGTAATAGATACCTAAGAAGTGAACAATATAACTTATGGCTAATAATTCAAACTTTAAATGCAATTTACTTGGGTAACTTAAGTCCTTATTTTTTTACACATCGTATAAAACATGTTATGGAGAGTGGAACTTATTGAGAATGTTTAATTTTTGACATATATGTACCCCCTATGGGAGTAAATTGGTTTAAATAATACTTGGACGGTGTGCATGGCACAACTCACCTCGTTGAGCCAACTGTTGTCAATGTGACTATTGACGATTGAACTTGAAGACGAGAAGAAACACACGACGCTCATGTATAGACAAACGTTGACCACCAGCATAAACAAACAGTTAACACAACGGAGCGACATCTTCTCCTCTGAGCTGTTGGTTATTGGTCAGAAAGACACACTACCGCTGACCTCTACTGCTCACTGGTGCGCCAGCGAACTTTCGGTGATTGATGAACTTTTATTGTTCGGCAACCGGCGAGACGTCGTAGCACGTCCGTCGTCGATCATTGTCCGGAGCGTCTTGTCTTTGTTTTGAGCGATCGTTTGTTATTCTCAGTTTCTCAGCACCAGATAATCGTGTTGTCGTTACTTCTTGTCGTCGATAATTTCGAACACCGGGATCGTACTCAAACAGAACAACAACAGACACGATCGGCGTTATCAACGCGGACTGAGAACGGTTATCATTTATGTTTATAATCTATGGGGCACACGGACCTTTACTGTCGTTGTCGGGCAACGGAAACACGTCAGTGAATTACGACTAACCAATAACCAGTGTTGGTCGCAAGCAACATATTATTATCATATTGTTGTACCGTTGAGCAACAGCTGCGGGCACTATCACGGCTATAGATAGTATGGTTGCCCATCACGATTTAAGATATACAGGTTACTCAACGAAACTTATATTTTGGTGCGCTTAAAATTAACGATCTTGTCATAGCAAGAATAACAGTTAGCGCTTTTGCATTATAGTGATTTCTCTTGGTACTACAAAATATATTAATATAGATATACAATATTATGTATTGGAGCACTAGTAGTTATTCTCACATAGTTGATCAGCTGTTAGAAACCAACATTTAAGCGCACCACTTTTGTTGTGTATGTACATAGGGTCGTTGAGTAACCTGTATATTATCTTAAATCGTGCCATCGACCAAGTTTAAGATATCTTAAACCGTGCCATCGACGCATAATTCCCACACTTGAAAAGTGTCTACCGAAATGAATTTATGAATCTCTATAATCAGTATTAAAGTTAAATTAAACAGCTGGAGACTTAAGCACTAGCGCTTATATGTCATAATGGCTATCACGGAACTACAATTTACATTTGAAAGGTAATTGCATTTAGAGTCACTACAACAAATAAGCGCTAGAGCGTAAGTATCCAGCTGTTTAATACTGATAATGGAGATTCATTTTGGTAGACACTTTTCTAGATTCGTTGGGCATACTATACTATCTTTAATCGTGGGCACTATAGATATGTAGAGCCTTACTGCAGTAGTGCAGTGCTTGATTTCGCAAAATTAAAGTAAAGGGATTCTTGTTTGCTTAATACTTTAAAAAAAGTTGGCCCACCCTCTTTGACCTAGAACATTGAAACCAGCACCAAACGAAAGCTAATGATTAGCAAGAATTTGCAAGTCCAGTTTTAGAATTTGCAAGTAACTTGGACGGCCAGTAAGGGCTTTCAAAGTTTGAAAGTTAGCCCACCCGAGTTGTCCCGGAACTTCAACATTTGTATCAAACGAAAGCTAATGATTACAAGCTTTAGCAAGTCTATTTTTAGAATTTGCAAGTAACTCGAGCGGCCTGTAAGAGCTGTCAAAGTTACGAAGTTAGCCCACCCAAGTTGTTCAAAAACTTTGTAAATGGTAACGAACAATAGCTTTTAATTTACAAGTATTTGCAAGTCATTCAGGTGGTCGCTATGAAATGGCTTCTTTTTTTTGAAGTTTTGCAGTTGTCATTTTTTATTCAAATTAGTTTTTTATTTTTATCGGTATTAATAAATGCATATATAATATATAAATTATCTGTTATACGTTTTGAAATTTCAAATTTCCGCCTATGATAGACTCAAAAAAAGTAGATAAAGTTATTAAAAATGAAGCTTCAAATGTTTTCAAGTAGGTATTCTTAATAGTTACAGAAAGGTTGCAAATATTGCTAATATGATAATCAAGTATAACAATTTTCTGATACGCTTAAAAAGTGTGGTGCTCACTCCTATACTATAAATCATAATTGAATCATGATACTCGATTCAACAAATTTACAATTATTATGTTATTATATTGTGTATAAAGTAACAACTTTATAAATTACAATTTACAACACTGATTATGTGATATATTTTTTGACTTGAGAATTAAAAATAGGTAATAATAAATTAAAATTTGATTCTATTAAACTTTTTTTGTTCTATAATAGGAGTAACATAAAATCTGTATTATCACATAAATTTAGCTTATAATAATAACAAATAAACAAGTCTTGACCAAAATAAAAATTTAAAATAAGTAAGTACATACTTTGAAATTATGTTATTTATTTTATTTATTTATTTCTTGGTCTCAAGTATCAACTCTTAACTACCTAATTAAAAATTTTTGTAAATGTTTATTATTATTTTAGATTCTGAACGAAGTGATGAATGTATTGATTTTACAATGATGTGTGTGTTTTTTTTTTTTTTTTTTTTGTGTCTGACGACAACTTTTGGAGCAGTAAAAATGCTTCGATTTTCAAAAGTTGTACCTTTTCTGAAAGGAAAGTGAATCTAGTTGGTACTTTGGGGGGTCAAAAGTGAAAATTTCCCAATACTTTTCAAAAGCGGCAGGAAAAACCTTAAGAAAATAACGGAAAAACGCGAATTTTTACGCAAAACCAATTTTTGACAAAAACGAAAACTTAATTTTACTGTAACTCAAAAAATAATTATTGTAAGCACTTGAAATTTGCAACAGTTGTTTATATTAGCGTTGTCTATACAGGGTTAAATTTTCAAAGTGTTTCGACTTTTTTTTAGCTATTTATAGACAAATGAAATTTTCAATTTTTCTAAGTATTTTTTTTTAAAATAACGATAAAAAATTTTTGGTTGGATAGAAAACTTTGAAAATTTAATACAAGGTTTCTTATAAGT
>NC_042495.1:92851956-92893284 GCF_005508785.2 Acyrthosiphon pisum
TAACAAATTTTCCTTTTATATCTAAGATTTCAAAATTTAATACAAGGCTCATCAATATATTTTTACAATAGCAATTGAAAACTAAAAGAAATATATAGTCACGATTTTTTTTTTATAAGCATCTAAAGTTCAAATTCTGACTAAATACGTAAAACATTACGGCAGTGTTCAAATTATCTTAGACAGAAATTCATAAAAGTTTCTCTTTTTAATTCTAAGATTTGGAAATTTAATACAAGGCTCCTAACATATTTTTACAATAGCAGTTGCAAAATAAAAGGAATACATTGTCACAATTTTTATTTATAAGCATTTAAAGTTCAAATTTATACGAAATATGTCAAAATTGCGAAAATTTGCAAGTAATTTAGTGGTTGAAAAATCGTAAAAATTTTTTCTTTTATAACTAAGTTTTTAAAATTTGGTACAAGGTTCTCCATAAGTTTTTCTTTAAAAATAATATATCCTAGACTGACAAATCATCTCCGTTCAGAATCGTTTTTCGTATACAATGATATAATATCATTGGATTCAAATTTAATTCCATCCATTACAGTAACCCACTTGTAACCTACTGTACAGCAGAGCGACATCCACGACTTACCCGCCTTTTTTATTTATTTTTTTATAATTTCAAAGTATGTACTTACTTGGTCAAGACTTGTTAATTGCAAATTTTAAAAATAGACTTGCAAAAGCTTGCCAATCATTAGCTTTCGTTTGATACAAATTTTGAAGTTCCGGGACAACTCAGGTGGGCTAACTTTCAAACTTTGAAAGCCCTTACTGGCCGTCCGAGTTACTTGCAAATTCTAAAACTGGACTTGCAAATACTTGCTAGTCATAAGCTTTCGTTTGATACCTATTTGGAAGTTCTGGGACAACTTGGGTGGGCCAACTTCCAAACTTCAAAGCTCATAGCGGTCGTACGAGGAACTTGCAAATTCTTACTAATCATTAACTTTTGTTTGGTGCTGGTTTCAAAGTTCTAGGTCAAAGTGGGTGGGCCAACTTCACAAGTTCAAAAGTTTATAGAGGCCGCCTGAATGACTTGCAAATTCCAGCTAATCATTAGCTTTCGTTTGGTGCTGGTTTCAAAGTTCTAGGTCAAAGTGGGTGGGCCAACTTCACAAGTTCAAAAGTTTATAGCGCCCGCCTTAAGGACTTGCAAATTTCAAAAAGGGGTTTTCAAATACTTGCTAATCATTAGCTTTCGTTTGATACCGATTTCGAAGTTCTAGGTCAAAGTGGGTGGGCTACGTGAAGTTGGCCCATCTTTACATTTTTTGGTTTTACGATGAAAGTTTGGACTTGCAAATTCTAAAAATAGACTTACAAATACTTGCAAAATAATGGCATAGATTTTAAAAAAATCGAAGTACTTAGGTGGGCCAACTTCACGAACGTGATTTTATTTAAACAATAAAAAAACTTTTAGTTTTGTATTCTTGATCAGTATAACTTAAACAATTTTAATAAGTAATTACCGCACCCATATAATATATAGTAAAAAATCTAGATACTTTCAGATTTACAAAAACAATAAAAAAACTCGTTGCCATATGTACATAGTACATGAGTGTTTGAAAAATCTACAATTCGTGTCTGTTTCACGTATAGTAACCAATTATCAATAACCATTAACCACTTCTTGCGATCAGTACGAACAATTTTTCATTCTTCCGTAAGAAAGACCGTTCTAACAGTTAATACGTATTTCCGTATAGGAAATAATCTGTTAATACTTAATTATTATTTTGCATACCTATATATTATTGTCAGATTAATATGTCCGTAATTAATATGTTCAATAATTCGTCCTATATTGACCGAAATAATGCAAATGGTAGTCTCAGATATTTCACTGACTCGTCTTTGTTGTTCATTGGATTTCCTGGTTGTTAATTTATATCAAAGTCAGATTTATGTATTTTCCATGGGTAAATATTTTTGCTTCGCTTTTGGTTGGGTTTAGTGTTAGTTTCCATTTTGAGAACCATAGGGATGATATTCGTCTAGAGAGTTTTGTGGGTATCATATTGAGGATTCAAGAGCTTGGTTTTGTGTTATTATAGCCTTATTACTGCCTGTATCGTCTGCGAAAATTGCCAAATGGCAGTGTTGTGGCGTTAGTGGTTGGTATATCATAGCAGTTGACGTTAAATAACGTTGGTCCTAGGCACTCCTAGCACTGATCCCTATGGAACACCCACAATATGTTATTGTTATTCTTTGTATTTGTGATATATCTGCAGTTTTAGGTAAAATACTTTTGAAAAGTATTTGGTGCTTTGTATTCCAAGTATTTGGAATAAATACTCGAATAGTCGAATACTATAAAAGTATTCCGAATAGGTACCTAAAAATATTTTTGATAAATATATGAAACGTTACCAGTTATAATTTTGATATTGTATGATATTAATAGATATTATTAGAGATGTGAGTTCAGTAAATTTAGTCGGTAAAATTTACGGGTAAAAGTAAATTTACGAAAATTTTACCGAGATTTTTTTTACCATAGAAAAGTGAATTAAGTGACTTTTTAGTTTTTTTAAATGTTTTTAGAAGCGAATAAGTGTTATTTAGGTAGCCAGAGTAGCCAATACGACTATAAAATGCGGAGACTGTATTTTGGTTTAGGTATGATCTATATATACATTAATTTAAAAGTAAACACGTCATGGCGGTCGACGGACCAGTTGTTCGAATGCCGCGCGACGCTCGCTATGACGTGCCGTTTAATCAAATGTCTCTTTTAAGATTTTTAATATTTAAAAAAAACTAAACGTCATATAGAAATTCTAATTCTAGCGTCGCCTTAAACACATAAAACCACACATTTATACGTAAATTAAATTTCAAAAATAAAATGTTTTTTTTATTTATTATTATGTACCTACCTATTGGCGTATTGATGTGTTATTCAATATTCTGCAAACAGTTTTGTTATTTATTTAAGTTATATTGTTTTATAAGAGATGTATTGTTTATTTTATTATTTGTTCTGTTGTTTATTATAAACTATTAGTTTTTAGTTTTATTTTGATAAATGCAATCATATCAAAAACATACAAGTATATGTTGATATTGAAGTTATGTTTATAGTTTAATAGGTACAAGTTTCATGAGTTATTTTACATATTGTTTTCTGTTCTGAATGAAATAAGTAATAGTTTTTTTCCCAAAGAGCCATTTAAAATTTTAGGTACAGACTTAACAGACTTATAGTCAATAGTCATATAGGAATAGGTTATATAGGTTGGTAGGTAAAAAGAAAAAAAATCCTATTTATCCTACATTTGAATGCTCCATTAAAATGTTAAAGAGGGTAAGGAATTTGGTACCTACATAAGATTTATTTGAAAATTGAATAAAAATGACACCTCAACATTTTTTTTCCAAAATTTACCAATTTACTGAATTTTACGTACATTACGTGCATTTTACCGGTAAATTCCACATCTCTAGATATTATTGATTCCAAATTTCTAACTCATAAAATATAAATGTTGTATTTTTGTTTTAAATCAAATGCAAGAGAATAACGTGCAAATTTAATTTTCATACCATAAAAGTATTTCGAATAGTTTCAAAAGTATTCAGAATACATCACAAAATACTTCTGGAAATAGTATTCTAAAAGTATTCGGAATACTATACTCGGAATACTACCCAAGACTGGGATATAATATATGTTATATCTGTAATATCAGATATAATATCTGTTCCTATTCTAGTACTCTGACATGAAAGTAGTCGTAGTGATTTGTTATAAATGACAAGAGTATATTGTAGATGGTATTATATTGGTAAGTTTAGGGTTTTTAATTTTTTGATAAGTCATAAGTCCAAGGAGTCAAACTTTTTCAAAGGCCTAAGATATATCTAGGAAGGCTGTCGTATAGGGGTATATTTTTTTATTTTCGTAACGCTTAGTATGATTTTGGAGATACGTTGTAGTTGGTGGGTTCGAGTTAAAAGAGTTTGAATCCAAATTGATGTGGTGGAATAATTTTTAGGAATAGTTTAATTCTGTGGAGCAAAATTCTTTTTAGGAGTTTTGAGGGGGTTGGAAGTAGACTTATTAGTTATTAATCTGTAATTTTTGGGTGAACTATTTGGTTTTCCAGGTTTGTGTCTCGGGATAATAATTGCAATTTTCCATGTGTAAAATACTCAATACACGATTTAAAATTAAAATACAATAAAAGCCTACGTGTCGAGTCAATCCGTTAAGTTCAAAAATATTAAAGCTACATGATAATTTTTATATGGCTAAGATGTTGATAAAATGTAGAACATGTTCAAATTATTTTGCAGTTGGAAATTCATATAAGTTTTTCATTTCATAGTTAACATTCAAAATTTGAATAGAAGATTCCCGACAAGTTATTTTACATTTTTACCACTATAAAAAAAAAAAAAAAATCACCGGAAAGTTATGCTATTTAAAGCCATAATGAGATGTCTTCAATTGTTATTCATTTATTTTTTAACTATTAAATTTGATTATTTATATATACAAGACGTATGATAGGCGTATGACACAACTACGTCTCCATTCAACATCGTTTTTCGTATGCAATGATTATCTATTTTCTATGGCAATGATTCATTGAATTATTTAAATTCAAATATAAATTATATTGTTCTATGTTATAACCAAAGACCTAATTCTTTATTGGTTTACCTAAATCTTTATAAGTTGATAGCACTGTATGCATATGATTTGCTGTTATCTCGTCGGTCCACCATTTTTTCGGTTCCCGGTCGTCCCCACCACTATAGCGGCCGACTTTACTTTTTACACTCTGTCACCCTGTGTCTCTGTCTTTCTACACTCGTCGCAATATTTTATATTGATAAGGAAATCGACTGCTTAACTCCCAATAAGTACTCCCAGCTCTCGTGCGTGTTTTGTACTTTTGTAAATCAAATTCTGTAATCCTGTTCGTTTGTACGGTTTTTACTACACTAAAAAAAGTAAGTACTCCCAAATATTAAAACTGATTCGTCATATTTGCATGCCTCATAATGGAAACGACCACTATATCCTCCCTCGTGATTAATTTTCCACCTCTGAACTTACAATGCCTTTTGGTATCAATTACTCGTTATTGGGCACTTGGCTGTTTCAGAATGGCACATGAAGAAGGAGACCCAGCTGAAATCGCGAAGTTGACTGGCGTCGGCAAATACTTCAACACTATTACGACCAAGGGGCGGGTTAACGTAAGTACTAATTAAATTAATTGTAATTTTTGTAAACAAGTCAATGACAATTCAAGGTCATGAGTTGATCTTTCTAAAGAAATTCTATACTGCTATTTTGGTATAATGGATCGAAGTATCCAACTATACAATTTATTATGAGAAACATTTTAGTAGTGGTTGCATTAATTATTTTCACTCAACACTTTCTTAAGGTTATTTTGTATGATACAGTAATGTGACAAGTATTTAGCACTTTAATAAAAATATATTGCCTTTGATAACAATGCAGTGAATAAAATTGGTACATTGGTTTTGAAGGTAGCTAATTTTACAGTAGACATACTTTGGTATATAATAATAATAATAATATTTTATTAAAGAAATTATTCCAATTAAAATTTATAATGTGACAGTTTATGTGAGTTGTAAACAGTATTATAATAATATAAATAATTATAATATTTAAAATCATTTAACTTATAACCAAAAACTATTTAATAATAAGAATAAAAAAAGCAAAAGTAGAGGGAAAAACCATACCTATTATATAGTAAAGAATATAAATCATAGAAATATGCAAATTACAAACATTTGGGAAAATACTTATAGTCTATATTTCTACAAGATTTATTTTTAAACTTTATCATGGTAATGATAAATATTTGAATATTGTTGGCATTTCAACACAGTCTGTGTTTGATATTTCAAATTATTTACTTATGGTTATAATAATTATCCATAAATGATTTTTCTTTGTTTAATAAAGAAATTAGTTTAAAATGTTAGATAAAGGTAAGGAACAGAACTTTGACCATTAGTTAGTTTTACAGTTCACCTTAATAGTTAATATTGATGGTGGGCCTATTAAAATAGTTTTTAGTATACTTTTGTAAGAATAATATTATTTTATATCTGATGGCCTAAGAATTATAAACTTATAAAGTAATAATTGAGATAATAAAATAGACTATTATTATTAATAAGCGGGGCTCAGAGCTTTATGCTCTAAAAAATAATTAAATATGTGCATACATAAAAAATCATGTTTGGTGGTGTTTGTGTGTGTGTGTGGGGGGGGGGGGGGGGGCAGTGATAAAAGTATACTTTATTTTAGCACTCCCTGAAATGTAGCCCTAGTTGCACCTATGATTTACAGTCCTAAATATAAAAATTTGAATGTAACAAGTACAGCAAATGATTACAACGACAATAACAATGTATGTGATGTATATCGTATACACAGTTCTTGGTAAAAATTAATCAATTTCACCGGGTCGATTAATTTCAAACAATTCTTGATATAGTAAAATTCAAAATATATGCGATGCGACAATGTTATTTATCTTTCATTTTTTTTCAAATCCATAACATTTGCATTAATATACTTCAAATCTTTAAATATTCAATATCATGTAAACTTAGTCAAATATGCAAAAATATGCAACATACATTTTTGTATATGGATTGTATGTACTATGAAACAAATTTTAACAAATCAGATTTTTAATATGCTGCTTTTTAAGAAATATGCAAATGCATAAAATTCCAAGCCCTGTTCATAAGTAATTAACTTCATAACACAGAATGAACATAGAATACGTAACAAACCATAGGTATTAAAACATTATAATATAATTATACTTACCTATAGATTTATCATCATTATATAATATAAATTAAAAACAATTCAGTCCCTTTAATTACTCAGAAAAATTGTGTATGCAACATTATTCCCAACAAGAGACAAGACTATGTTTATCAATTAAAATTAATATAGCTGTGACAGTGTGACCCAGTGACTATTTGATATTGTTGATTAAGTAGGGGTAATAAATCAATGTAACACTTCTGTAACAAATTAAAATTGTATGTTAACATTGTATAATATTATATAAGTTTTGTGTATTAAAATAAGAAATCATTATTATAAAATCAGGATTGAACTAAAACTAAGATATATATTAGTATAATTACTTGTTTTTAAAAAAATATTATTATTTAGGTATTTTAGTATTTAATTATAATATATTAAAACATTTAGTAACATGTGATAATTTTTCGCATTTGGTGTCCTTGTTTCATATTTTTTTATCATCCACAGATCTACACAACAATTAACAGCTAATATATTAATATAGTATATATCTATTTATATGTACAAATTACAAACCATACTTTTGTATTTGCCTTAACTCTTCCCCACCTCCATCATCAAAGTACAATTTCTTCAAATATACCACTGTAATTAGGCAATAATACAATATGTCAATTTGGTTATGATGTAACATTTGAAATAACAAAAAGTAAACCAAGACATTATATATTTGTTATAGATTGTATGTGCAACCTATGGAACCATCGCTGTTGGATATCTATTATACAAACTGCGCAGCCCAAAAGTAGAAAAACCAAGTTCTTCGTCTTGAATACAATTTTTGATTATTTTTAGAGATGCTTCTTAGATTTAGGTTATGTTTTGATTATTATTTAAGATTAATTTCATATAAAAAGAATTATAATTAAGGAATCATATTAAATAAAGATACTGCAAATGTTCTTTATTTAGTTGAATGTTTATATTGTATTCAGTTTACTTTGGAAGAAAATGTTTAATTTACAACAAATTTATATACATCGTACAGATAACAGCAAAACAAAAATAGATCTTTGATTTAATAATATTAACGTTCATCCATTTGTTTGTCTCTTGTTATAATGTGGTCTTCAAATTTCACCATGTAAGTAGTACCTTTGTGCCAATGTGCAGTGACTTTGGCGTTCTATAAAACAATAACATACAAATAGAAAATAGTTATTTGATCAAGAACTAGAAACAATATACATTTTAGGCATATTGTTAACAAGAAGCTGATATAACTATATAAAAATATAGATAAATAAAACAAGATAGTTCTATTTTGTGTCTACAATCGGTTTTATTATTAATTGATATTTAGAATGTAAAATTACAAATATGACATATGGATAATCGATAATATATTGGAAAATCATAACTATTCAACATCTCATCTCTGTATTTCTATTCCTAATTTTAAGAGGGAAAAAGTTCATGGTAGAAGAATCAGTTTTCCTCGTGTTGCTATTAAATATTTTAACATAAGACCAGGGCTTTGCACCTGAACGTAATCCAAATAAATATTATAACCCGAAACCCGAATTATTGAAAATTAAGTGGCATATCAATTTGTATGTATTTTTTGCAACTAACGTGGCTAAGAAGATAAGAAGATAGTAGTGTAAGCGTGTAACGGATAACTCAGTTTTTTTTTGTAATTAACAATAATTAATTAAAAATTAAAAAAGACCTTAATGCTAGTTGATTGTTTTATTTTATTTCACAATATTCAATAATAGACAATAGTAATTGTGTTGTCGAACATTCTTAATCAAAAATTAATATGACGAAAATATGTTTAGTTAAAAATTAAAATAATATGTAATAAGCTAGAACTTTCTTCTGTGGAAAAAGCACTGAGTAAGTACTAAGTAATAAACTAATTACTAATAAGTATTAATATTTAATTTTATTTTTTTTAATATTTTTCATTATGTTTACTTTAAATATAAAATCAGATTACTATATCAAATTTGCATTCAGTGGCGGCGGGCACAGGCGGGCCATTGCCCTCCTTGAAAAGTCCCTGGCCCGCCCTGAAATTTTATCAAAACTTTTATGTATTAAATATCTTTCATTGTATTTTATTAGCATGTGTACGAGGATAAAATATAAATGCATAGGTAATATGGAAACATTGAAAACACAATTAAGCTATAATATAATATATTACTTATGCCCGGATGCATAGTCAATTTATGTGTCACATAAGACATGTTAGGTTAGGTTGAAAATGGTATATAGGTACATCGGGACCAAGGTTTATGGATTATACTCTATATTATTGGCGATTGAAAGCTCATCAATTATCAGGCCGGCGGGGGGTGGATCTGTAACGGGGAAAATGTAAAATAACATATAAATAATACACAGCGTCCCCGTTACATCTTATCAATTTCAATCGCCAATACTCTACCTTATAATCTATAAACCTTGCCCCAATCCCACTGAATATACGTTATCAATGATTATGAGTGTTATGACTTATGATAACTCTGTTATCGGGTCATTTAATAAAAAATAATAATAATTCTATAAAAAATATATATACAGTTTTTTGAAGCTTTATGAAATAGCATTTTCTGAGGTGTTTAAATTGTGTAGTATAGTAATTACAATTCCTGTTTCATCTGCAGCTTGTGAACGCACATTTGCATGTATGAAAAGAGTTAAAAACTACTTAAGAAATTCTATAAATCATGATTCATGACTTGATGTCCAGTTTAAGTATAATTTCAATTGAGAAGGATGTAGCTAAACAATTGAATATTGAAGAAGTTATTGATGAATTTTCTAATAGACATAAAAATAGGAGGATAACATTAAAATAAATTATAAATATATATTATAATTATTATATTATTATGTATTATTATCATTAGTATTGTTAGATATTCATTTATCATGTTTATAATAAATCATTATAAATAAGTATAGGTACATTAAATTATGAATTTGTAATTATTCCAATACCTATGATTTTATTTTATTATGTAGATAGGTAAAAGTATACTAGGCAGCCGGCAGGAGTCAGGAAATATGGAGTAAAGATTTCACACATTATTATAGGTATTATATATATTATATATTGGCCCTTCAGTAAAATGACGTGCCTCAAATCGGCTCTACCAGGTATAAAATCCTGGCGCCGCCACTGTTTGCATTGAATAAAACCAAAATACAACATGATTTTTTTTTTAACACCCAAATTAACCACAATTAACCCAAATAAATTTTCATTTAACCGAAACCAGAAAAGTGTATTAACCCGTAACACCCGAATTCAATAACCCAAAATTTCTTTCAACACCCGAAACCCGAAAAAATGATTCCAGTGCAAAGCCCTGCATAAGACCAACATTGTGCTAAAGAATTTAGCTATTACTATTTGCAATTTTGGTAATAATTTAAATATCTCTTATATTTAGAATATTAGTAATATTACATTTTAAAATTAAGTTGAAAAGCAGTGAATAATTATTTTTAAGAGAAATGTCACATCGGCAAGTGTTTTCTCCATCTAACATATTAAATATGCTCAGTTTTACAAATATGTAGTTAACTTGTGGGTGTTGGTGATATTAGTGAGGTTTCTCAACTTTTTTATCTGTACGAAGGTAAAGATACATGATAAAAATATTTTTTTACCTTTAAAAATAAAGGAGAACTTTTGAGGACAAAATGAGTATTTATATTAAATAAAATCATAAAATGAGAAAGATACATTCAATGCACAAAGCATTTATGTATATAATGTTGCCAAAGATAAAAATATTTTCTGCTATCTATTTATCCAAATGTTTCAATTTTGTATGTGATGAATTAATATAAATTTATATTAATGATGAATATCACAAGATCGTTGGCTAACTGTAAAGTGCCGACACTAGCAACACTGTAACAGTAAATAGCCATAAATAATTAGTACTTACAAAGCCAGATGAATTAAGTATTCCTTCAATTATGCCTCCAACAAATACAGCACAGTTCAAATTACCTTTATCTTTAGGAACTGAAATGAATTTATTTACTAATGGTTCTTTTTCAATTATATAATAAGTAGAATCATCATCATTTGAGTGTTCCAATTTGTCAGCTTCACGACCAAAGAAACTCTGAAAATTCAATAGTTACGTGACCAAATTGCTTTCAATAACCAACTTGAATTGAGTACTTGAATTGGAAAAATTGCCTAATAGGTTCACTTCATTGAAAAAAAAAATGATTTCAACCCAACCCTGCTTGTTTTTATTAAAGACATAGGTACAAGTTGTCTTTGGGAACGCATATTGTTCATACATATTTTTCAATTCAAGCAAAAAATGGAGTTAATGTTAAAAACTTGGCCATCATACTTTCCAGAATGTAGATTTTATAAACAACAGCATATTCAATAACTTTATTTCGCGTTTGCTATTTTTTTCACGTAGGAAATGTAAATCTATCAATTTTGTACCGACTTCTTGTCCTAAGTCAGACAACCTAAAAAAATGATTTAATTTGTAAATCGAATGATAAAATTAAACTTAAATCTGTAAGTACCTACCTCATTTGTAACTCATTTACTGTGTGAGCCTTCCCCTGACAGTACTGTACCAGTTCAGAAAACATCAATGCGAAACAGTTCATATTTATTTCACCCTTACCTTTGCTAATAGACTTGTCAAGTATACTTGTTTTTTGTCTCATATTTGATATTTGAATAGGGTTCATTATAGATAACGGTAATATAATTATTTATAAACAATAGTTGAATGATTTGGATTACCTTGTAAAGAATTTACGATATATCATAAATAATAATGTATTATGAAGTATATTTAATCTTTTTTCTATGAGTATAATATTGTATTAACTTAAGTCAACTCTTAAACCACGAAAGAATGAAAAAAATTAAATGAAATATTATTATTATTATTATAACTTGATTAGAATTTAGATGTAACACTAACTATGTGTCTATGTAAGATAATTTAAAATTTAATTTTAATCACGAATTCAGGAATATTATTAAAATTAAATAAATATGGATAAAATTAAATATTTTGGAAAAATTGAATATTAATTGATTACCTAACCGAGTCTGAACTTTGAAGTTGTAAAACCACGATTTAAGTCTTAAGATAGTACTATCTGTGGTACTATCGTGTTTAAAACCCAAAATAAAATATAAATTGTATTCAAAGAGGTTGTAAATTAAAACCAGATATTCTTATAGTAGATAAGCCACTGCGGGTGGTGTTTAAACTTTATTTTATTGTTTACAGTTCACAGTTTTTCATAACGAAATAAACGTAAAACGAATTACAATTTATTTTATTATTATAGAGCTGTGTTAATTTTATAGTTTACTCAAGTTTGGTGTTAAAACATATTTGGTTGCATAAATTAAAAATTATTTGGGCCAATACATATTATCTATTTTAAAATTTTGATTATATTTATATTATTATTTATTATCAGTTCTGTGATAGTTATTAAAGATACATAAGTTTAAAGTTATCTATAGTTTTACATCGGGTGTGTAAAAAGCAACTTTGAATTTGAACGACAAAAATACAAAATGTTCTATCATGTAAGTTCACACTTCACAAAACACGTTGAGGAAGTACCTATATTGTATGTATATTTTTATTTAGATCGCACTAGAACATGATGTACTGCTTCATCCTCGGTACTTTGGTCCACAGTTATTAGACACAGTAAAACAAAAGTTGTATCGTGAAGTTGAAGGCACTTGTACTGGAAAGTGAGTAATTTTTAAAATGCTCTTTTATTATACTCTAAATTAAATAAAAGAATGAAACGTAATAACTTCACACGTTTGAATAACTGTCACACTTTGGCACTCCTAATCATAGACTACCTAGAATACAACATAATTTTCCTAATGTTTGACTGAATTTTTATATTAAGATTTAAGAATGGGAGTCGTTGTCGTGCTAAATAGATTAAGAGAGGTAGTATGAGTTTTATCATAGAGTAGTTTTCAGTAGTTTAATAGCACCAATCCTCGTAACAAGCTCTACCCTTGTACGCTTATCATACCTAATTTTCCTTCTATTTCTATAAGTATGTCTATATATTATCAGAAGGGATAATAGGTACAAACTAGTACAATCCTATAGGTTATAAGTTATAACTATAAGTAATTAAAAGTCACTTAAATGTTTTATTTCATCAATTTTATACTTTCAAGGTATGGATTTGTAATTGCTGTAACCCATATTGATAATATTGGTTGTGGATTAATTCTGCCTGGTCAAGGATTTGTTGTATATACCGTAAAATATAAAGCTATTGTTTTCCGACCATTTAAAGGTGAAGTTTTGGAAGCTGTAGTTACGCAACTTAACAAAGTAGGAATGTTTGCAGAAATTGGACCACTCTCCTGTTTTATATCTCATCATGTAAGTTATACATTATTACTTTAAAATAATTAATATTATACTATACTCCTTTTGAAAAGAGAACATACCGGTCGTAGACTAATTTATGTCTGGTGGCGCCCACCAATTTCCAATTGTTAGCGTGATCTTGTGGTTCTCAACGCACCAATTGAATCATTCGACATGCGCGAAAGCGGTATGTTCTCTTTTATAAAAGAGTATATATCTCAAGGTCAAATGAAACAAAAAATAAGAAAATTTATTTATTTAATATTTATATTATTATTATTATTATTATTATTATTACTTAATGATTATCAAAGATACCTTTTGTTGTAAAACATTGAATTAATATTAATTAAAGCCTACTTTTATTTTTTTTTTGCAGTCCATACCATCAGAGTTACAGTTTTGTCCGAATACTTCACCTCCATGTTACAAATCAAAAGAAGAAGTATGTAACATACTCTTGATTTATGCATAAGTACTCAATACTTATACTTTTTATATTAAGGAACAATAAAAAATGTACATTTTATCTTAGAATAGTTCTGAGAAAACCACCAATTAATAGTGTGCAGTCCGACTACTTCCTTGTTTCTCAAGGTGGTTACTTATTTGACACCACTTTTATTTGCTATCTTTGTAAATGGTATTCCAGAAAATTTTATTTTATTTTTATCTCTTTATTTTTGCTGATGTGTGATAATATTAAGTTTTTTCTTATGGTGAGTTAAATTGTTTATTGTTCGCATCTCCCGGAAAGATACAAATTCAATGAATTTACGCAGATAAGTTGGGTCTTTCTTTGAATATAATACATATTAAAATGTCTTATGACTTATTCAAAAATTTGTAATAATAATATAGTCTTTAATAACCTTATTGACCGGTTTAATATAACTGCCTAAGAATAGGATAATTGATTTAGCTATTTTTTTGACAATAAATTATGTTTCTGTCCACACTTTGAAAATATATTATGTAATGCTGTTAAATTTTTGGGCCTTGTTAATCGTGTTGGCGTAAATTTTAAGTAGTCTTCCTCTATTAAACGTTTCATTGTTTGTTCTGTTTTGGGGTATGATACAATAGTGAATTATATTCCTGTTACCACTTACAAGTGGCGGCGTGATTAACTATGTTTTTGAAGCATCCACTTCGTTTAAAAGTAGAGATGTGCATCTAATTGATACTCATTTATAATTCACAAATAATTAATGTACTTTGTATGAATTGGGTTTGGTTGATAGGGGGGGTTAGCCATCCATTTGGTGGGTGGATACTTATTTCAAATAGTTGCTTCAAAGAAAAAATAATTTCACACCGCCACTGACTATTTTTTACAAAGTAATAACTAATAACTGATAAGTGTTAGCTTGAGAGGGTCCATCAGAAATTTATCAATTTATGTGCATTTGTTTTAAAATTTGAATGTACTCCATATTATTACTCTACTGTTCTCTATCCCTCAATTTTAAAACCAAAGCTGATATTTTGTTAATATTCTCTAGATTTTTATCAAAATCTATTAATTTTTGATATAATCATATAGATCAGTGTTTATCAACCTTTTTACTGTGGTGACCCCCTTTTTGAATTTCAATTTTTTAGCGACCCCTCCTCTTACATATATTTTTTTTAAATACTCGCATAGAATATAGATTATTATTAATAATTAATACTAAAATTACTATACATTGTACACGGCATAAAATACATATAATATTATAATTATTTTTAATTAATAAAAAAAAACGTATACCAAATATTTAGAAATATATATAATACAATCAATTTTAATTTATACGCGACCCTAAATAATAAGTTAGCGACCCCCAGGTTGAAAAACACTGATACGGATGCTCCAGTATTTCATATTAGGCAATATCAATTTTGTTTTCCTCCTCGTACATATTATTTAATTCTAGTTTGTCTGTAATTTTTTTTAGATAGGTTAAATCCGTTTTTATATCAATTAGCAAATAATTAATTTAGATGCAAATAAACAAAAGCCTTAGTTAAAATTCCACTTTCCCTATGTAGAAAATAACTATGGTTATTCAAATTATTATTTAGCTTTGTCTATCCTGTATAATAATATACAATAATATTTATTTATGTTTTTAGAATATAGCAATACAGCCTGAAGACACAATAAGATTAAAAATTGTTGGAACACGTGTTGATGCATCAGGAATAGTATGTATTTTAAAATCCATAAGTTAATATTCTAATACTATGAGAACAAAAACTAATTAATAGCATTGGTTAATGAACTTTTATTTACTAAGGATGAATAAACAGAGCTGGGAAAATCCTTAAAAAATTGATTTTTAAAATCCAAGTCCAAAATAGTTTAATAAAGGATTTTGAGTCAATGTTTTCAAAATAAAAAAAAATTGAAATCTACACCTTAACATTCAATTGTCTTACTAAATATTCAAAAATTGAATTATCAAAAAAAAAAAAGTTTTTTGTTAGTTATTTTAATCCATCAATTTTTTTAAACTAAATTTTAAATGTTTTTAATGTAATAATCAAACTAATTATAAAATAGACTGTACACACTATACAGTAGGTACGTTTAGACACCATAGTTTATTAATGATAATTAAATAAATATTATGTAGAATTCATACCTATAGGCCAGCGTTTCTTAAACTTTTTAACTGTGGAACTCTTTTTTTTTTTAGGTCCACCTTTATCGAGAAACCTCTAAGTTTTTTTTATTTAACTTTCAACAATTAGTACCTCTACTTTGTTTCAATAGTTTCAATGTGTCATTTTATGTATAGATTATTTGCATTAAAAATAATAATATTTTCATACAGGGTTATTCTTTTATCATGAAACACTCATTATTTCAAAAAGTATTAATGTTTTTGAAAATATTTTTTTACACAGTTTCAAGTTGTTAAAAAACAACGTTTTTATTTTAAAATCATATTTTTTAAATATTTTTTATTCTTATAATATTTTAAGTTTTTTACTTTTTTGAATGGCAATAGTTTTAATTTCATATTCAAAAGCAGAATATTTTTCTAAGTATTTTGATACATAAAAATTGAATATGAACGAGTAGTATTAAAATATAGTGTTTATGAGCTATAAGTATTTAAAGTATAAAAAAATATTATAAAATAAATTTATTAATTGATAAATTGATATCTGTATTATATTTATTTAGTTCATGTTATAAAATATAAGCTGAAAAATCGATAATCAAAATCATTACAATGGTATTTTAAAGTCAAATCAAAAATCCTAGTATATATCCTTGTAAATAAATATGTTAACATTTAGAATTTGAAAATGATCAGTGTCTTATAAAAATAAAACAATAATCCTGTGTATATTGTAAAATTAAAATTATGCATTCAAGCATTGATTGTATGATATAGTAATAACTAGGTAATTTACAAAAATGTCCGAAATTGTATTTTAAATGTTATAATAAAATACATAATAGAATTGATTTTATAATGTACAGATAAGCCATCCTTTTATTAATATTGGAAGCGGCTCATTGCATTCAACTACTAGGTTCGCTATATCCGTTTATTTCTTAAAATATAAATCAATATGTCAGATACAGTTTAGTTAGGTTTTATATGATGTGTGTATAATAATGTACTTTATCTGTGTATATATATATTTTATCTTATTTTTGATTCTAAACAATTTTGCCAAGGACAGTTTATTTTAGACAATTTTACCCCAAACATTTTCCTTCGGTCATTTTTACATAAATTTTAAAAGTAGGGAGGACTTACTGATCATAATTTATACATATTTTTTAGATAGAACACTTATTTATTCATGAATAATTTATTTTAGTTTGTTAGATAAGATTCAGTTTGTAACATAATTTTGAATAAAAATTTTGACTTATAAAACAATCAATAAAATCAATTTTGCTGTTTTAAACTTTTTAGTTCGTACGATATATTTTTCAAAATGAAATGTTTTTAATTATGAAACATTTGTTTTTACAGTTTGCTATAGGTACATTGATGGACGATTATTTAGGTTGGTACCAAATTGATTGTAAAAAATGCTAATCAAAGTTATATTATTATTAATAACAATTGTTTTCCTATGATTTCAGGATTAATCCATTAAGGCAAGGACGCATCAAATCAATTTTTTTATATTGTCTACTGTACATAATAATGTATAAATAAAATAAACTTAGTATTTTTAAATGTGTGAGGAAGTTGTTTTCCTTGCCCACTATTAGAAAACATATGAATAAAATTCAAGTTATGTCTCAAGTCTCAAGTAAAAATGTACATCCAATTTGCTTACATAAACATATAAGAAATGATTGTGATGATTGGATCTGTTCTTCTAACTGAAAAAAAAACATCTTATTGTATCTCTAACGTAACATTGCAACTGAAGTATGAGCTCTACCGTTTTTGCCATTCTGCAGCAATATTTAAATAATATTATATTCAAAGTGGATGATGTTAAGGTAGTTTTAATAACAAATTAAATAATACTCAAAGTTAAGTGTATCATTAAAAATTATTATATTATCAATGACACTATAATCGTCGTTTGGTTTTTATCACTTACAAATGTATGTTTTTAAATTTTGTTCCTTTAAAATATAATTTTATTAATAAATGCATAAAGGTCCCCACACATTGTGGCGGTGGCACTAAATTCTATTGTCTTGGCTTTCCCGCCGTGGTGGGAGGTGAAATGTGTCATTATAAATTTCTAACTGAAAAATTGTTTACTAAATTTTAAAAATGATCATGACTAAAAATTGCTCAAAAAGTGTAAAATAGTTTGAATATTTAACTGTGTATGGAAAATGCTAAAATAAATATTTGGTGGACATTTCAAGACACTATTCATTTTGGAAATGCAAGAAAATATCAAAAATCGATTAATGGAAATTTGATAATTTACCAATGTATATCAAATATTGTAAAAATTATACGTTCAAGCTAAAGACTGGAACCTTAATGATTACAACGGTTTTGGTTTCGGTTAATACCGATTTTAACCCTTATTATTTTACTTTTAAAAAAAAAAATGTTATCAGTAAAGTACTAAATAAAAAAATTAACATTAATAACCTCTATTTAGTTACAGGTATTTGTAATTAAGTGTGAATATTTCAGAATTTATGTAATATTAAAAATAATAAATTTTAATAAATAAATACATTTTAATAATTAAAATAAATAAAAATAAATTTATGACACACATGAGTGACACATGTTTCACTTTGATATAATACTTTATAAGTTATATATAAAAATATAAATTTAAATAATATATATCGGTAATGAAGACGGAAGAACAGTTCATTAGTAGGTACAGTCGAAGTGTCCTACAGATCATAGACCATAGAATAGAGTAAAGAGTTAACGGTACCCATATTAGGTTAGGTTATTTAATATTTAATATTATCAATGCAGGCATATTAGTAAGGTAAAAATTATAATTTATATGATAACTAACTTTGAATTCTGAAACACTTACCTATAAGTTATAAACATCCAAATTACTATTATTTTCAGAAATTCTATATCAGCTATTGTGAATTGCAATTTGCGATTCGATAATATTGATATCCATTACATGGAAATTAAAATTTGGATTTTTGGTATTTCTTTTATGACAATTCTGTGGTACACATAATAATATTATTATTTCTTAGCATTGATAAATTTTTATAGGTATACGATTTTATAATTATTTACTATTACTAATAAATAATAACTATGTATGTATAAAACTTATGTGAAAAATTCTTTTATAATTTTTATCTTAGCTATGAAAAGAAAATCTTACATTTATCTTACATACATTTTCATGGCTATTAAAAGCTCAAAAAGAGTCAAGATTGTTTGGAATTTGGAAAATGGTCATTTTAAAATCTGATGAAAATTTCAAGTATCTAGGATTATTCGTTTTTAATTATAGCAAAATTTTATAAATTGATTGATGAAAATTTGTTAATTTACCAATGAAAATTCAATATTGTAAAAATTGTAAATTTAAACGTTCATAAAAAATTAATATTGGGTACTTTGCGATAAACTTTTTTTTTGTTTAAAGTAGGAAAATTTCTAACTGAAAATAGTTTGAAAATGTTCAAAATTTGAAGTTTAAAGCATATAAAAAATAATATCGTGCCCATATGTACCAATCTTAAGTATTTTTTTAATTTACATTAATGAAACTTATATAAGGCATCTTGCAATCAATTTTCAAGCTTATTTACTAAATGAAAAAGTTTTTATTGACATTAATTAAATTTTTTTTTTAAATTTGAAATACTTCTTAAAACATAATTAATTCAAAAAAAAAGGGTACCGTTCGTTGTAAATGCTAATATAAATGTTTGGTGAAAATTTCAATGGTCTATGGTATTTGTTTTTGAGTTACACCAAATTTTTTCAAAAATTCGTTTTGCGTAAAAATAACCACTTTGTTTTTCTTTATGCTTTCTTAAGCCCCGTTCACACGATCAAATAATTTGTGAAATATTTGATGTACTTATGTCAAACTTAAAATATTTTAGAAATGATTCTAAGATATTTGGAGTTTGACAAACGTAAAATATTTGACAAATTATTTGATCGTGTGAACGGGGCTTTATACTAATTTAAATTTTGAATTTTGGCCTCCCAAAAGTTACAACTAAATTCACTTTTCGAAAAGATGTTGGTCTCGAATATCAGAACATTTTTACTACACAAAATGTTGATGACTGACAGAAAAAAGTCTGGGGGGGTGTATCGTTATTAGAAATATAATTGTTACATTTAAGGTAGGTAACCAGACATCATTTCATACAGTGCCGTAGCCAGGGGGTGGACACTGGGGACACGTGCCCCCCCGCCCCGAAATTTTTCTTAGCTTGTTTTATATTAAGTATATTATATGTTTGATAAAAACTAAAAGTTGAGGCTGTCGAAGTGAACCATTTTGAAGGGGTCGGATTTAGGAAATATTGTACATCCATCGTTAGTACTAGGTATATCTATGTGTGTAGTGACTGATCATTAGTGTGTGCGAGTTCCCCGAACGCTTTATGTAATTTAAGATAAACGACGGCTAAAATTCTTGAACCCCAGTAAAGTACATACGCACAGTCACGTCACTATATTTTATGATAAAACAATGTTCAACTTACATGTGCCACAAAACTCCCAAAAAATAGAAGATAAATTCACCCAGTACCAAAAGCCCTTTTGGCTATTTTAATTTTGGAAACTTATATTTGAATTCCTTAATAATCTCTTTTCTAGATTATGTAGGAAATGGATTTATGATCTGTAGTACCTATTGTTTAATTAGTATTATAGTACCAGAGTAATTTTCTTTTTTTTTTCAAAATTCACTTTTACTTTTGAATTACTAAAAAAAAATAATCGCTTCAAACAAAACACACAAAAAGCGGAGGAATTGTTATGTTTTTTTCGAAATTAAAATTGGAAAAGTATATTTTTTTTCCACTAATTGATCTAATTGCACGAAAAAACTACCAGCTTTCAACAATCCTAATATAGTCTTGTATTTTTGTTAGTAATATTCGAACCAAAAATGGAATGTTTTGTTTACAACACATTTTTATATAATGATAATACTGATGAATACATTAACCTATGATTTACAATAATATTAATACATTGTTATATTAAAATGTAGCCAATGTAGGTACCATACTTGTTAACATAAATATAATATGGTCATAAAACGAGTAGTAGATACACTTTATGAACAAAGGGGGTCATAATTAGATATTCTAGCATTTCAAAGGCTAGAGAAAAAAAATTAAGTGCCCCCCCAACATTTTTTTCTGGCTACGGCACTGATATCACTGAAGATAACATGCTATTTTTTTAGTGGTGTAACCTGCGAACTTTCATTTTTTTCAATCAGCGATTAAAATTTAAAAGCTTGCCAGAGAACAACAATGAGACGGTCAGAGTTTTTTGCTCATTGTATTATTGTATTGAATAATACCTAGAATAAATTAAAAGTTTGGTTTTTTTGTCTTCTATGATTGCCATGATTGCAGAATTATACACTGTCGTTAGAATCTTGATTTTCTTAGAATCGAGTATCGGTCGTTAATTGGTCGTTAATTGTTTAATTTTATTTTCTTCGGTACATTTTAGTTGTAGTGTTGTCATTTTACAGAGTAATACAATAAGCAAAAAACCCATAATAAATACTAAATTGTTTGGAGTTATACGCGAATTACTATTAAAAATATTAACTTTTGATTTCAAATTAATAAAAATAATTTGCACATTTCTGGTTTAATTTCATATGTTGGTTGATAGAACACTTAAATAGCTTTAAGATTAAAAAAAAAAGGTGGGTAAGTGGATGTCGCTCTGCTGTACAGTAGGTTACAAGTGGGTCACTGTATAATCCCAGACAGCATTTTGTAATAATAATATTATAATAGTATTATAATAACGTTATACTAATATTATTCGTTATTATAATGTTATAATAATATTATTAAACAAAAAATTGCTGTCTGGGATGGATGGTATTAAATTTGAATTCAATGATATAATATCATTGTATAAGAAAAATGATTCTGAGCGGAGATGGTATGTCAGTCTAGGTATAAGACATATTATATACTTATCTATGGTATTAAAAAAAAAATTGACCTATATAGGTACCTATAATAAATTCGAAATATCATATCACAATATCCATTAGATACCTACTAATTATATTATAACGCGTTATACACTTATACATCAACATAACAAACCGTAATACTATCCGCATAGATATATAATAGTATTAGTATTTAGTATACTTGTATACTTTAGAAGTTTAAAGTACCCACGAATAATATTATACAATCACAACAAAATAACTAAAATAGTTATTCTAGGTTTTTTTAATATGTAATTTCGTCCAAATTTGAACTTAAAATTAAAGTGTGCTTATGTATTTTTTAGATTTTTTGGTAACAGAATTAAATATTTACGTGGAATCTTGTTTTAAATTTTCAATCCTTAAATAGTTAGATATAAAAGTTGAACATTTTATGAATTTTTAACTGCAAAATAATTATTCAATTTTAAATTTGATAAATTTTATCAAAATTCGATCTTTAAATGCTTATAAAAAAAAATTGTGCCTATGTATTTTGAATATTTTTCAACTGCTATTGTAAAAATATATCATGAGCTTTGTATTACATTTTTACACTTTTTGGCCCAACAGATAAAACTTTTTTGATATTTATAGAAAAATAAACTAAAACATTGGAAACTGACAATGTCCGTTAACAGCTAAAACAGAGTCAAATTATTTTCAATATTGTTTCAAAAGCATTTTTACTGTCCTAAAAGGTGATGACAGACACAAAAATAAAAAAATAAAAAAAAAAACACACATCATTATAAAATCAATATATTCATCGTCCACTCAGAATCAAAATAGATATCAAAATCCGACAATTCTATAAGGCCTAAGAATTATTCCTGTGAAGTAATTTTTTTCTCGATAATATACCGGTACATTTATACATTTATACACCATAATATCTAACCGGCAACAGGTCACTTATGTCACTTGGACAAATGATAATTTTTCTCCAAACAACACAACTAAGTACTTGATTGAAGATAAAGATGAAGATCTTTTTTTGAAACAAATTAATATTTTACTTTACTTTTGCTTTGATTCATTTTTAAGGTATACAGGCGTCGTATACCTGCAACCTGCGTATCTCTAGTATAATCTCTAGTATAGGTAATAATTACAATTATTGTATTGGGCAGGTAGGGGGCAATTAGCGATCATCTGGCCGCGTCTGGTCTGCGTACCATTTTTATAACTAGCCCGTCCAAATTACTTTGTAAAAATATAAAACGTTAGGATTTTTCTGTATTTTATTTTATTATATTTATAAAACTATTAAAATCCATATAATATTTATCGTAAAACGTAGATATGAATTCTTATCTAATGTTGAACTATTTAAAATGTCCAATATTATATTATTAATTATAGGGGCATAGTTTACATAGTTTTGTTTTGTCTCTATGTTCTCTGACCCGCTAGATTTTTAAACTCAAAAAATTGGTCCTCTAGTAGCATTTCTAGTTGCTCATCTCAGGTCTGTATTATACGCTAAATCAGTAAAATAGTGCTAGGCCGCTGTATACCGGTTACCCTCTAAATCACCACTGCAGCCTGCAGGTACAGTGAAAGCTACTTGTAGCAATTTATAAAAATTTGGGTACACATCTTCAGTAACTACCTGTTTATGATCATATCAATATCAACATTTTTTTAGATTAATTTTCAACAACAAGAGTATATTCTCCAGATCCCAAGATCAAAATTGAAAAATTAAAATAAGTAATTTATAGTTTATACCAAAGGGCAAAAACATAATATAGATATACGTTTATATTCGTACTGGCCTTTAAGTTATGGGTACAACAACCACCAAAAACATAAGAGTAAAAGACATGACTTATTTTGGCTGCAGTACATAGGCGCAACTAGACCTATACTTTTGAGGGTGCACAAATTATAAAGAATTCCCAGACCCCCGGACCCATACTCTATATACAGCCATACAGGCTATAACAGAAAGATCTGACAAAAAAAAAAAATTACGCTACTTAAACGTATGACAAAAATATTGTGGAAAAAATATTTTGAAAAAAGTTATTACATTCTAAGCCAATAACTTTTATTGTATTTATGTTATCTAAAATATAGGCTTGTTTTATAAATTATAATAATTAATTATAAACAAGGAAACAATAAAAACACTCTCACATTCATGGGTAGTCCTCTATCCTGCCAAAGATAAAGAGAAATATCGTTATCTTGTTTTCTAAGTTATTTTGTTGAATATTATTAGGTATGATCAATGTTACACAAATAATTAAAAACAACATAACTGTGACCTGTTCTATACAACATAAAATACCTACCTAAGCTAAAGATTATTTCTTATACTGTTATAGCAGGGAATGTTGGAACCACGAATTAAAATATACATAAATATATATTTTAATTCGTGGTTGGAACCATAGACCTATAAACTAAGTTTTTATTAACTTAGTTTATAGGTCTATGGTTGGAACATAATAGTGAATCAGTGAAGTACTCACTATTAATCACTTATTATGTTCCTCAATATACTCGAAGGTAAAACTTTTTTGTATTTATTGATAATTTTTACTTCAAAATAATCAAAATATTATAGATTAAGTATTTTATATTTTGGGGGTGCACAAAAGTCCCCTGTTGCGCCAATGCTGCAGTACTCGGAAAGTTGGAAATATATGATTAGGTCATAATTCGGCGTCTCTGGTTGTGCGCATCACAACGGCACAACACCAGTCACCAAGTACCAACACAGCAATGCGACGAGTGACGACTGACGACGTTGTACGTTGTTTGCAACGGAAGGGGTTCTCCCGCGAGGTTTCAACAGCTGTTTGCCGTGAAGGTAGGTCTGGCGCGACGAGGGATTTTCCCGCGTTCCTGTTAACGAGTGAGCACCGAGAGGAACGTTTGAAGTTTGAACATTTTCCCCTTCACCACTCCACGATCGTCGAACACCCTATTAGCCCCACGGGCCGCGAGTCGTGACCTACAGGTGTGATCCCGACCGGCGTACGTCCCGAATTTGCGCGCGCAATTTCCTCCCTCCATCACCGGTCAAACCGAACCACGCAAGACCGACGCCGCGCCGCGCGCGCACGTGACGTCAAAACGCCGCCCGTATGTCGAGGCAAGGCTGAAGGCGCCGTCATTTAACTTTATTCCGTTTTATCGCGGTCGGCGTTTGCTCCGTGTTCCGTGCCCTACTGCGATCGTACGGTACGTGACTACGGGAGTGTGCGTGTGCGCCGCGCTACGCAAACAATTCATACAATATTACAATAATTATTAATTATACAATCCTAGTTCATGACGCCTACATAGGGACACCGTTATCGCGCTCGCGGTCCGCCGTAGGTCGCGGTACGTTTTTGTTTGGTCTTTTGAGTAGATCGATCGGCCGGGCTCTCTTGCGATCGTCGCAGTGATGTGCGCGCCACGGTAACGGCTCATATTATTATTATTAAAATCGTGCCCGCGCCGCCGTTTGAATCGTGAAAAAGTTTAGTCACTGTATTATTTTTTTCGTTTCGTTCGTTCACCGTGGCGACGGACGATCCTCCACGGCAGCCGCCTTCGTCGGCGCAACAGTAATGCCCCAATAACATGGGCAAGTCCAGGTTTCTCGGGAAACCGCCAAAGACGCGGTGTCAGCGCACCATGATCCGGGTCGGCGTGTCGTCCGATTTCGTAGACGTCGAGGCTAAGAACGCCCGGCTGATATCCATCGCGCTCAACGTGTTCCGGACGACGTTTGAAAAGGACGGCGAGGTACGTAAAAGGTAGAAAGACCACGGTAAACAGTGGGGCGGCGGTAGGAAAACACGGGGGAAAACAATCCAAAATAGATGCAGTGATCCATATCCCGGGCCTATCGGTTTATGATCCTTTAATGTATTTTTAATGTTTTTTTTTATCTGTGGCCGTCTTATCCCCACCCGTTCCTTATCACAATCGTGCGTATCCCGCTATTCCCGCTGGCGGAGAAAGGATTTCATATTATCGGTTCCGCGGTGATAACGCGATCGTTTATTATTATTACAATTATTATTATAAACGCTATAATATTGTAATAATTAATAACTATTTTTTTATCGTGGACTGCAGCAACAGGAGTTCACGGGGTTCAGCAATACTGACTGCGACGAAATTGCCGATAAGCTAAGGATGAGAGAGACTTGCGATCGAAATGCCGCTCCGTACGACCAACAGAGCAAGTACAGCACTGACACTGTTGTGGTGAGTATTCGTTTGGTTTTGTTCCTTAGCTAAGATTTTATAATTATAATTTTTAAGTACCTCTGGACATCCTCTTACTGTTTTATGAAATCTTGAAAAAGTGACTTTTCTTTCAGATGCATTTTGTCAATGATGTATAACCAGTTTTTTTTTTTTTAGGGTTCTCCTTTTAACCATGTTCACAATTTTGTTGTCAAGAATGCATATCATTTTAATTAAAACAAAGAAATACCTAACTAGATATTTTTATTTTGAATATAATTTTCACTACCTGTTTATGATGAACCTAATATTATATTCATTTATTCATAATTAATACTTAATTGTTTATGATAGTGTTTTTGCACATTATACATACAAATACTAAAATATTAACTACCTACTTATTATAATTTTTTTGAGTTCTTGATTTATTTAAAAGCAACAGTTGACTTATTATACACTAGATATCATTAAGTGTATTAATTTATTGAATTAGTATTTTATCTATTATATTAAATCAAATTATAATATTTTAATTTATTGTTTTTGAATTAAAACTATTTGTATAATTTATATTTCAACATTTATTTTATTACAATGATATTTAGATGTCATACCAAATAGTATGATATAAATCATTATGTTGTAGGTTCAACCTCCTAGTATTATAAGTAAAATGGATTTTCCAAAAGTTAAAAAAGAAGAAAACACAAAATGTGAACCTAATACTGAAAATAAAAACACCACTTTATCTTCAGTTGTATCCTGTTTGGATGACCATCTTAACTATACTTTTGCAAAATCATGCAAAGGGGGTAATTATCAATTAACAGTTTCATATTTTATCTAAAGTTTTTTATCTCTGAATTGGTTTAGGTCCATTGAATATGAACCAAACTAGTGGTGAAGTTCAATGTGGTGTTTGTGGTGTTATCCGTTTTTATAAATCAATTGCAAAGACCAAAAAGTATGGAGCGTACAGTTGTGATTCGTGCAGAAAGTTTATAGCTAAATCAATTGAAAATCAAAATTCTATCAATCGTTGTAATAATGATAGAGGTAAATATGACATTTATTTTCAACAACTATTTTTTTTATTGAATTATATTTTTGATTTAGGTATAGGACAGTGTCGTATTCCAAATGGGCTAAAATCCCAAAACGGTGTGACAAGAATTGTATCTACTGATTCTCGATGTAAAGCTTGTTGGCTTCAATTATGTCTTAAGCGATTAAAGTTACCAGAAATAACAGTTCAACGGTTATTAGACACTCTTCCCAGAGAAATAGCACCAGTACTAATGTGGGTCTTGAAAAAACCAGATCCATGGACCATAAATATAGAAAGTGGTCTTCAAAAAAAGATTTTACGAGATTATAAGCTTCACAAAGAGATCATTGGTGCTTTACGAGGTAAAAGAAAATTGATTTATGTTGTACCTAAATTAAATAATATATGTTTAAAAATGTTTCTTTTAGATGAAGATAGTGATGAAAGCAATGATGAGTTGTGTAGTAGTGAAAATGATGTTGATGAGTGTTCTGATAAGTCTGATTCAGATATAGAATACAATAAAAAAAAAGGATGTAGTAGAAAAAAACCAAAGCTAGAAGAAAAAGTAAAGAAGAAAAAAAATAAAAAAGTTGATGTTTGTAGAGATGTTCAACCAAATTACAATAAACGAATCCCATCAGTACGATCAATAAATACTGCAACTTCCAAATTATTAGAAAGTAAAGGTATGCTTAATATTATTCCTCAACATATTCAATGCCAATTTTAGTCATTTGATGTCAGGAGCTTCCAGCTGTTGATGATCAAACAATTATAATATTAGATCTGTTATTCAGTATATAATTATCAACTACTAAAAACAGTTGATTTCCCACCACTTTTGTGTTAATAAAATGTATTATAAACTATGGACGGACAACTATCCAGCTGATAATTTTAAGGACATAATTATTATCCACAAACTGACAAGTTTTTTCTGTATTAGATGAATAAACTGCTCGTGCACGGAGAGAAATATGGCATATTTATCTATTTTAATTCATGTTTATAAATATAAATCAATCAGCGACCAACGGCTAAATATGCGTTGGTTTGCCTCATGCATGTGTACATTAAGCATGTATAATACAGTGATCAAGTTGCTTATATTATGTGTATCTAATTTTTTACATGGGCATGGCTTCATTCATAGTATATGATCTATGCCCTAAAATATAAACCATGGACTGGTATACATTTGTTTTCATTAAAAATTCAAAATATGATTGTGGCCACTGTTAGGCTCACATGATGTATAGGTTATGTGTCCGGCATTGAATGTGTTAAAAAACTGAGTATCAATTGTATATTTATTATTTTTATATTTCAATAAAGAATGCAAATATTTTAACACAAAAGGACCCAGAATTAAACATGTGTGTCGCACTGCTGAGTCTGTTTTGGGACAAACCCTTGCTACCTTTGGAAATGTTTTAGACAATTCTCTAGATGTCGATGGTAACTTATATATGTATTTAAATGCTTAATTTAGATTAAACTAATTATGTAAATATTAAATACAATAATTATTGGTTATGTTAAAATATTTATATTTATGCAACTTGGCTTATTTACATTTTTTTAATTTTATGCATTTAACAGTGTATTTGCAATGTAAAACTTAATAATTATGTTTATTTATAATTAGTGTTACCAGTGGACATAATAAATTCATCTCAGCATATTAGAAATGATGAAAATATGACAAGGTAAAATTTAAACATAAAATATACAAGATTATTTTATTAATTGAAACTTTAATTTTAGCGGTATGGAAATAACCAATGTTATGGAAGTATCTACTACCTTAAAATGTTCAAAAATGCCAATACCTGATAATGAACAAGATTTTTATTTATCTATTCAACCAAATGTGAATAATCCCAACTTTTACTAACAGTTACTCATTTTTAAAATAAAAAAATATTTTATACTTATGATTTTAATCTTTTTAGAGAACACTTCAAGACCTAATGATGCAAGATCATTTAAATGCAAACATAGATAACACTGAAGATGACAAAACTGTTGATTTAAATTTTCGAGAAAGTTATGACCCAGATAGAATTGCAGAAAATGGGTTTGCTATTGTGGGAACTGAACCACTATCAGTACCTCGACGAGCAGTATGTTTCTTATGTGGAAGTGCTGGAATGGAAAAAGTAAATGGATATAGCATATTTTCATATTTTGAGAAAATAGTTGTAAAATTATTTATCACAATGGTTAATTTTAGTTAATCCACTGCGTTTCTTGTTGTGAACCTTATCACAAGTTTTGTGTTGATGGAGTTGGTGTTGGAATTTCTTCACATGAAAGTGAATGGTCAAAAATTAGTTGGACATGTCCGAAATGTAAGGTAAAGTGAAATCATGATTATTAATAAATTATAAACTATACCATAAGATAACAATATGTAGGTAAAATAAAATAAAGTTTTGTTTTTTTAGTTGTATTATATTAATTTAATTATCTAAGCTTGAAATTTTATAACTATACTTTTAAACTTCAATTTTAAAAACATTTGATCAATGAAATATATTTTAGATTGTGAGCGTATAAATGTATCACGTTCACTATGATGTGTTTTTATTGATCAATATTTTTTTGGGGCAGAATGTTTTGTCATTGAATTTAAATTTAATTCAAATTTAACTCATCAGTGACAATGTAAACGGTCTACGCCTAGTCCCTACTATTAAATCAACTCACTTGGTTTTGTTATTATTCAATCTATATTATGGTTTTTTACAGATTTGTAAAGGTTGTCAAAGTAGAGGTACAACACGACCAAAATTAACTTGTCAACGATGTAAGGATTCCTATCATGATTATTGTCTTGTCGACAAAATTGTTTATGATCGAAACAGGCCATGGGTAATATAGATTTTACAATCTTTATTATATGTTTATTTTTGTTTAGTTATATATTTTCATTAATCAATTTTTTAGGCCTGTCCCCCTTGTAGAAAATGCAAGAGTTGTCATGTACCTCGAGTTGATTACTTTGTTGGCAATTTAGCTCTGTGTTCAATGTGCTTTCAATTAAGACAACGTGGTAATTATTGTCCACTATGTCAAAAATGTTACGAGACTGATGATTATGAAACAAAGGTAAGCTACACCTAATTATTCTTTTTGAATGATTATTAAAATTTTATTTTCTGTAGATGATGGAATGTGCAACTTGCAAACATTGGGTTCATTCTAAATGTGAAGGCTTATCAAATGAGAAATATGAAGTTTTGAGTACATTACCTGAAGTTATAGAGTATGTTTGCAAGTAAGTTATATAATATATATTTTTTAGTTAAAATGTATGTATAAATTATGAATATGAATTGTATTTTGTTATCAATTCAATATACATTTTTATTTTTAGGAACTGTACTACCGACAGCACCATTCCATGGCGAGTTTATGTTGATGAAGCATTAAAGAGTGGTTTTATGACTGTTTTACTAATTCTGGGAAAAAATAAAAAAACATGTGATCTTATTAAATGGAGTCCTCAAAAACAATCACCCGGTTGTGTATGTAAAAAATTGACCATACCAAAATTTCCATCACTTGATGGGCCTAAAGTTGCTACACATAAATCCACTGATGAAATTCCTAAACAATGTGTTTGTCATGGATTGGAAGGATGGTCCAAAGGTACTCCAACACTAGTCACAATAAAACAGAAAGTAAATAATAACGAATATGAATCCCTTTGTCAATTCAATGATGACATGTTAAGTACTATTGATAAATTTATTGTGCCTGAACTTCGGTTAGAATATAAGAAAATTGTTACTGAAGTTTTTCCGTGGTTCAACTCTGATTTTGAAAAGAACTCTCCTCGTAAAAGTTCATATTCATCTAGTTCATTTCCAATCATAAGTCCACCCAAGTTTATTCCAAAATTGTCATTAAATTTACTAAATTCTGATATAAAAGCTCTACAGGACATTATTGGTAACGATGAAAATAATTATTATTTGACTCCAACAATAGAAGATACAAGAGTGTGTCAATTTTGCAAGAAATTAGGTGAAGGCATTCCAATGCGAGAAGGAAGACTTCTTTATTGTGGTGATAATATATGGGCCCATGCCAATTGTGCTTTATGGTCTTCTGAAGTCTTTGAAGAAATTGATGGATCATTACAAAATGTTCAATTAGCTCTTTCTAGAGGTAAACTTGTTCGATGTGTGGTTTGCAATGAAAAAGGCGCAAGTGTTGGATGCTGTTATCGAAATTGTGTGAAGACATATCATTTTCAATGTGCTAGAAAAGTATTTTGTGTTTTTAACGAGAATAAAACTGTGTACTGTAATAACCATGCATCTGATACTCGTTGTAGTGTTAAAGATTTTACGTTAGAAAGACTGATTTATATAGAACAAGAAGACATCAAACAAAAGCGTAAGGAAAGCTCAGAGGTTCATATTTTAATTGGTTCATTATATATTAGTTGTATTGGACTTTTACATCCTTTTCTGTCAGACAGTGTTGAATCTATTTTGCCTATTAATTTTAAAGCCAAACGATACTATTGGTCAACAAAAGAACCTTGGAAATTAATACAGTACAATTGGACAACCAAGTTAGAAAATTATGTAGAAAAGTTAAAATTTGACAAACTTAACTACACTATTGATCACAACAAACAAGAAAATGTAATTGATCTTACCAAAAACGAAGATTGTAAACAAGATTTAGATATTAATTTATTTACATCCATTCAGGTAGATAACTTACAAAAGTGTTATGAAGCTTTAAAAAGAAAATGCCCCATTGATTCCACTTTTCAAGCTAAACGTATGAAAATGGATAGTAGTATTGATTGTTTTGCTTACCCCAACTATGATACAGACTCTGAATTTGAATCCACAATTGATGAAACTTGTAGAATGGAAATATTTTCAAATAGTTATGGATTGAAACCAAAATCAATTCCTCAATTTGATGGGTTGTATGATTCAAGTGACTGTGAATCAGAATTTGAATTATATCAACTTGACAATTTGACTGATGCCATTGATGATTGTACAAATGACCAACCAGTAAAATGTATTAAATGTCATCGGACATATAGGACTAGTGTGAGTTATGAAAGACATTTGGTAAATTGTAATTTTGATTATGAGATAGACAGTGACAGTGAATCCAGCGATGACGACAAATCTGACAAGATAATTGAAAACGATTGTTTGCCACATGTAGAAGAAGTAGTTGTACGAGTAGAAGATCATAATATTGTGCTTCAACAAAATTATATTCCCGCCACTCAAATAGAATCTGAACAACAGCAGCAGCAGCAGCAACAACAACAACAACAACAACAACAACAACAACAACAACAACAACAACAACAACAACAACAACAACAACAACAACAACAACAACAACAACAGCAAGAACCGCCTCAAACTGTCATACTTCAGCCTATTCACACTTCATTTGTCCAACCTTCTGTATCTGATGTTCAGTACATAACAATAAATAGTACTCCAACACAATCTGTCATGCCATGTTTTCAGTATCAGACTCCACCAACTGTAATAGTACAACCATCAGTTGTTGATCCCACTACAGTACTTCTAAACAGTCCTCCATTGGACATGTATGTCTCTCAGAGTAATAATTTACTATTTAGTTCACAACCTATGATAGTTGGTTTGGATCAATATAGTACTATGGCTTCAAATTATACTTTTACACAATCGCCTCAAATTTACCAACCTGCCAAACCCGTAGAACCAATTTCAAATCAATATTATATTATTAATACAGAGCCATCAGTTTCAAACGAATGGTCATATAATTTAACGTCTGAAATAAAAACTGAACGTAAAGTGATGTGTACTCAGCCTAAAGTCTACTCTAACCGTAAATTGCGATTA
Organism: Acyrthosiphon pisum; assembly: GCF_005508785.2. Classification (NCBI taxonomy): domain Eukaryota; kingdom Metazoa; phylum Arthropoda; class Insecta; order Hemiptera; family Aphididae; genus Acyrthosiphon; species Acyrthosiphon pisum. The sequence goes on from NC_042495.1 coordinate 92,885,002, forward strand.
ACTGAGTGTTATGATACCAAAGAAAATATACCTAATAGCTTAGTGCAATCTGTGGAAAATCAGGCGTTTGGTGTTATGAATATCATGAGAAATTTAAATCCAGAACCATGGAAGAGACCAATTATGAAAACATATCCTTCAAAAAGAATTGAAGAACAAAAAATTGTACCAAGAAGAATTGAAGAAAAGAAAATTCTTCCCAAATGTGTTGAACCACCATTTAAAATATCAACTCCTGTAAATATTACAGAAATTGTTAAACCTTCAAATACTGTTATAAATACAGTGATGCCCACATCAATGAATACAGAATTAATAGATTCCTCTCCAATAAAATTCGGTTATTTATCACCACTTAAAGCTGTGTCAAATGTTACCCCATGTACATTGCAATTAGATAGTACTTTATCTTCACCTATGAAAACCAAACTCAAACCATTCAATTCTGCAGTAAAAACCTTAAAAGTGTCACCTTCTCAAAAGATAACAAAAGAAGTTAGTTCCGGGAAATTAGAAAAAATAAATCATTCATTTTTAAAAGGAGGAAATGCCCAGTCACTATATCTACAAAAAATAGATAATTCATCAGTTCCTCAATTCTTATTTTGTGAAAATATTCCTATGAGATCAGAAAATCCATCACATATGCAACAGTTTGAAGAACAACTACAATCACCTGTACAGAATGTAGACAATATATCAAACGTACCTACAGTAGAAACGTATTCATCCACATTAGTCACAGACATAAACACATCACCATTGTTATATCCTGATAAACACTCAAGTACTTTAATGGTAGCAAACAAATCTTTGATTAATTACGAACATATGGATGTAGATTTAGTTTCACCTAATCATATTGGAAATAATAAATCACACATAGAAATAAATTCATCTTCCAACATTTATGAAAGTATTTTGTCGAATTCCCATAATGTTAATAACGATAAAAGTAAACCAGTTGCATCAAATAGAGAAATTGATTCAAGTATTCAAGAAAACTCATCTCCAATAAAAACAAAAACTGTCCACCATAAATCATATCCAGGGCGCCAATGGTCTTCATCCACAGTAGAACGTGAACGGAAAGTACCTCACCTCATGTTTGAGATGAGTTCTGCTGATGGTGTCTTCTGTAAAGATCGTTCACTTGTTGAAATTTGGTCAAAACTATTTGATGCCGTTCAGGTATCGAGGAATGAACGTAAAATGCCCCAATTGGCATCAAGCAATCCATATGCGAGTGATATTACAGCAGCAATTCGATCTTTAGGCCTAAGCAATAATTTTTTAAAGTATCTCTTGGAACAACTTTCGGGTGCCAAAGAATTTGTTAAATACAAACCAGTATACCATAAAGGCGCTGATGTTGTTGGCTCTACGACTGAAAATCATTCTGGGTGTGCTCGTACAGGAATAGTGGTTAGAAAAAACAGATATGACATGTTCAGCTGGTTAGCTTCCAGGCACAGAAAACCTCCAAAGTTGCTAGCAAATAATGAAGACTTTGGTGGTCGACGTGCTAATTCCTTGCCTAATGAGATGAAGTTTAGAAACATGAATAAAGCATTGACTAGCACTATTGGTGTATATCGATCGGATATTCATGGGCGTGGATTGTTTTGTTTGAGGGACATTGAACAAGGGGAGTATGTCATTGAGTATACAGGGGAGGTGAGTGTTGTTTGTTGATGTTTAAATTTTAAATTTATCGCTTACCATTTGTTTTTTTTATCTCTTGCAGGTTATTCGATCAGAAGTGAGCGATGTACGTGAAAGGCTTTATAATAAAAAAGGGATTGATTGTTACATGTTCAGGATCGATCAGGATATTGTTGTTGATGCAACTATGAATGGAAACTCTTCTAGATTCATTAATCACTCATGTGAGGTAAATATATCATCATATTATATATATCTAAATGACATGTGTTTTATCAAGGACCTTAGAAGTTTTTAATATTTATAATCTAATGAAATATGTTCATCAAACAGCCTAATTGTCATTCAAAAATTGAAACAATCCATGGTAAAAAGCATATAATGATTTTGGCTAAAAGAAAACTACTGCAAGGCGAAGAACTCACATATGACTATAAATTCCCATTAGAAGAGGATAAAATTACATGCCATTGTCTTTCAAGAAAATGTCGTAAATATCTAAATTAACTATAGTTTATTAAATATTATTGTGCTCTGCAAAATTATTTATCACTCAATGTATTATATATTTTTGATGTACCTTATAGATCTAATTGTATACTATGTAGAATGAACTGTTATGCTATTTTTTTATAATTATTATTTTTCTCTACTTATTAAAGCTATATAATTTTGTTACCTTTCAATGATGAACGAATATTTTTGTAATACAAAATTAATAACATTTTTTATTGATTTGATGAAAAATGTATAATTTAATTTATTCAATAATCATACTTATATATTAATGAACTATCTATGTCACTATTTTCCATCACTTGTAAATTATTATAATCACATACAATTGAAAACATGTAAGTTTAGTGGTTAATAGTCAAAACACAAAATATACCTAAAAATATCTAGATTTAAAATATAATAAATGAATAGCTCATATAAAAATAATTAAGAAATAATTGATTATATTTGTTTTGCTATAATTTTTATATTTATATAATGGATATATTTTCTTATATTAAAATGTTATAAAATTAATTATGTAAATTTTTATTATAAATGTTTACCATGTTATTTTAATGTACTTTAAAACTACCTCATAAGTTTATTTTTATACAAAACTGATAATTATATTTTTTGCTTTAACTATCATTTTAAGTAGAATTTACATGTGATAATAAAGTTATAAATAAAATTAATGACACGCTTAACTTATTTACATTTCAGTTCATAAATATGGAATTTGTTCATTTTTGATTCTGAGAGGAGCAATGAATGTACTGATTTTACAATTATGTGTTTATTTTTTATTTATTAAGTTTTTTTGATTTTTGTGTCTGTCATCACTGTTTGGGGGTATAAAACTGCTTAGATTTTCTTCAACAGTATCTTGTTTGATGGGAAAGTGAATTTAGTTGGTGCATTTGGAAGGTAAGATTCCCAATAGTTTTCAAAAGTGCTAGGAAAAACAACATAAAAATTAAAGAAAAATGGGAATTTTTATGTAAAATCTGTTTTCGACAATATTGATTTTGGATAACTCTAAAATAAATGACCGAAATGAAATTTCACCTGCATGAAATTTTCACTGGTTGTTTATATTAGTATTTTCTATACACGATAAAATTTAAAAATATTTTGATTTGTTTTCAACTATTTACGGACATTTTCGGTTTCCAATATTTTGTTTTTTCAATGAATGTCAATAAAATGTTATTTGTTGAGTAAACAAGCATGAAAATGTAATACAATGTACCGTTACAATGACATTTGAAAAATATTAATAATCTATAGTCATAAGTATTTTTTTAAGTTTGAATTTTGACAATGTATAAAATTTAAAATGTAATAATTATTTTGTAGTTAAAAAATTCATAAAATGTTCAACTTTTTAGCTAAAGATGGAACATTTAAAATAAGGTTCCACGTAAATAGTTTATTCACAATAATATCATTAAATATACTTGGTAATATCAAGCTGACTGATCGTCTTCGGTCAAAATCATTTTTCTTATACAATGATATATCATTGAATTCAAATTTAATACCATCCATAACAGTGACCCACTTGTAACCTACTATACAGTAGAGTGCGGTTGGGCAATGGTAGAGCAAGCGAGAGACTCGGGTTCGATTCCCGGTCGGGCAGTTGGATTTTTGACGTTATTTCCCCAGGAGAATTTAACAAGAGTAACACCCACTTGTCCAACTTTGGACTTATATCACTTCAATAATTGAAGTTAATAAGTTTTACGTATCACTAAAACATTTGTTTTAGTTGTCCAGTATTCTACTTCAAAGTTCGTAAAACATAAAATGTCTGTTAACTTTTGTTTCATTAAATTCTGAATGATTTCCATACCACATGAAATGGCTGATGAAACACTAGTGTCTATAGAAAATGTTCTGATTAACAGATTATCTTACTTATAAATTAATTTTTTTTTTTATACTTTCAATGTGTAATAATTTTTGGTTTTTCATGGTGCTTCAAATAATCAAATCAATTATCAGACGAAGTGACATTTTTACAATTATTTGCGATTAATTTAATAGGTAGTGATTAAGATGTGTAAATTAAATTTTATTTTATTTTGTTTTTAAAATGTATGAAGTATTCAGTTTTTATAAATGTCATTAAAGTAGTTAATTGAATGCAGCTAAATACATTTACAGTTTTATCAAGACATTTTAAGTTGAAATTTTGACAAAATTAGATATTTAAACAAAGAATAAAAATTTTAGTTATTTTCTTGTGATTAAAAATATTATTCTTGGGTGAGAAACTTTTAATCTATATTTTTACATTTTATACACAGAATGACAGTTTTGGCAAAAATTAATTCTATTTACTGCATTACTATTCAGTATTTACTAGTGGCTTAAAATATATTTAGTAATCAAGACCAGATTAAGATAATTTTGGGCCAGGGCCAAATAACAATAATATAATATAGAGAACCTAATACTCGCCAGGGGCATATTTTGTTTGATTTCCGTTGTGTCCTCCCTCATAATCCAGGCTTATTATACCCCGTCCTGAATAAGAATGTATCTGGACGGCAGAGCAAAACAGGTTTGCCATGCCCAGGTCGGGCTTATGGCTATAACTATATATGTTTATAACTATGACAAGGTTGAGGGTGGGAAACCGGTTGCCATCTGCGCGACTTATTATTGAATTAAAATTTAACAATACAGTGACTTACTCAATGACACAACACAACAGTGCAGTTATCTATTTCACCCCTTTTCATAGTTAATACTTAAATATATTATTTATCTTTTATAATTTAGATGAGTGTGATCACTAACCACATACTAACCACTAACACTTTTTTGAGTAGGTTCTATAGTATATTATGTATTTATTATGTTTTCTTTTTTACTAATTTGCTAAAAGTTATTAATGTTCCTACTTTTAGCCCGCTTCTCCCGACCACTGCACGTAACCCATATCATAAGTTGTCGGTGAATTAGGACCTGTATTTAAAAAAAAATGTTTTTATGGGAAAACAGCACTCAAGATTTCAAAAATAATAACAAGTGCCTGCCGGCATAAAATCTGAAGATACTAAGTCTAGGGGTAGCTTGTCATATTCATATTTCATACATTTGTACAAATCAGCTTAGTTTATACATTTTTGTAAGTCATCTATTGAAATTTATCCAAAACTATTCTATTAATGTTTGAGTGGAGGTTTTGATTCTGAGAAATTTTGTCAAAAAGCCATAATTTGTGTATATCATCTATGGCAGAATACATTTTGATAAAAAAGAAAACCAATGTTAATTACTTAAGAGATAATAAGTGTAAATTGTGTTTTTCTTAAATGAAACTTTAATATGTAAACATTATTGATAAAATATAAAAGATATTATATAAGCACATAAAAAAAAGTAATTCATAAATTCCCCTAATTGTATTCTTTATACAAATGTCTATTGATATGTTCCTTCAGTTGTATTATTTATAGGGAATCTCGTTTAATATTACAATTATAATAACACTAACTTGGTATCTTTCAACATAATAATTGTTATTGTACAGACAGTTTCGATAAAATATCAAGTTAACTCTGAAACAATCAAACTGTTGATATAACATGAAATCATAAAATACAACATAATTAACAAAAGTATTAATTAATGATAGCCTTGAAGTAAACTGCTTAAAATACATACAAATATTACATTGAACTTTTGAAATAAATACAGAATTTACGATATATTAATAATTGACTCATGAAAAATGTTTAAAAATCAAGTTTGTTGCTAAGTCAGTTTTTAATGATGTTGTCAAGTTCATTTTTGATTGCGATGACACCTTCGATTAGTGGACTATGTGCAAAACGGCTATACAACATGTTTTGACAAATTACTAACAAATCGAATAAGTTAACAGCAATAGATCTCCTGAAAGATTTAAATTCATACCATATAAAACAAAAATATATTTTTTCATAAATCAAAATAGAATAACAAGTAACAACTATTACCTTTGCATTCCTGATGGCCATAGATCAACATTTTGTAAATAATACCGGGCCAAACTCATGATAACTTCCAATACATGCAGCTCACTTGTCTTTTGCCACCGTGGATCATTAGTAGAATAAATTCTGCAAAAGAAATAAATGAATTTAATAATTTCAAATGATTATGATTATAAACTTATATAATTTTGAATAGGCAAAAGATATTACTTTTTATAAATTGCTACTAAAGACTCCATAGGAGCACCAATAGTTAACATAGTTGTGTACACAGATTCCAAATCTCCACCCAAGTTACAGTTCAAATATTCTAACATTGTCGTTACATACTCTACAAACAAAAAAGAAATATTGTAATAAGTAAAAATATTTTATTATTTGTAAATTTTTTTAATGAGAAGCCAACAGGCATGAAACAAACCCAAGTCAAATGTAGATGAATTAATTGGATGCGAACTAGCCAATGACTTTATTTTTTCGAGAGCAATGGTCATTTTATTGTGTTCACCAATATCTCCACAATCTTCCACAACTAATAAAAAAAAAAAAATGTGGAAAGATTCATTTATGCAATCAACATACAATGGTTTTCAAGAAAAAATCCATAAAATGTATAACTACAACCATACATTAAAACGAACTTTGGATGTATAATGTAGTCTATTTTCATTGATGTTTTATGTATTGAATACTTATAAATCTAGATTTTATACAATAGTTTAATATCATACAAGGTACACCATCCAATCTCTGGACTATATTTTGGTTGAAATATTTATTAAATCTCCAGCGATACTCGTCTATATAATTTAATACCATAGTTTTACCATATTTTAAGGGGAAAAAATGTTTTAATCTTTTTTTATAATTCGATGGTACTTTTACCATTAAAACGCTTAACATACTTATGAATACACATGGTCTATAAGGATCTGTTTTTCATATTAAAATAATAAAAGCAAACATTTTAAAACAAGTTAACTTACAACAATAATAATCAAAACTTAAAGTTTATATTAGTACTTGGAACTTACCTTTTAGTAAAATATTTTCCCAAATCTGATTGACTAGTTCACGATCATCGTGATTGGAAAGTTGTAATATTGCCAGCTGAGCTTCCCATAGACTATGCGGTTCTGCAAAATTACTGTAAAGCTAAAAGATACATATTAATTATTATTATTGATAAACATTCTCTCTCATCATTTTTTAATGCATACTTCGCCTAATGTAAACAGACAGCTATTTAGCTTATCAATAATATCAGTTCTTCCATCAATTTGACTAGACAACAATAAATCCAATACCTAGTTTATGCAATTAAGTACACAAAAATTAATTTAAAAAAAGGATAAATTAATGTTTACGTCATTGAAACCAACCATTTTCTGTATTTCAGCTACTTGTAACAAGTCTTCAACATCTCTGAGACTGGTAACATTCAAGGCTGGTGTACTCAACTTTTTACTGCGTAAACATGCCATAGCTCGGCCCAAATACATAAGACGATCGCTTAAAGTTAATCCACTCCTGATAAAAAAATAAAATTACTTTAAGTTTAAAATATACATATTTAGTCTTAATATATAAAACATTATAATTACTCTGGTCTTTTAGCCAATGATGCCAGAACTTCAGCTGCCTCATTATAATTTCCATTATACTCATAATATCTACAGAGTACATCTTTGATATAGTTATTGTTTTCATCAGACCGGGACTGAGTCAATAAAAACTTTTCCAAACTATGATTTCCCATTTCAATTATTTCTTTTATTAATTTTTTATCTATCATCCATCTATACACTACAGTGTGCATGATTTCATCATCACAGGAGATACACAATTTTATCAGTTCAGAAATCTGTTTATAACAAATATATTAATATTGTAAGTATACCGGGTGATTCTTCTATCATTGAACACTCATTATTTCAAAACATGTAAATTTTTTTACATAGTTTCAAGTCGCTTATAAAACAACATTTTTCTTAAAAAATTATATTTTTAAATATTTTTTATCCTTATAATTTTTTAAGTTTTTTACTTTTTTGAATGACAACATTGGATTTTAATTTTATATTCTAAAGCAAAATATTTTTCTTAGTATTTTGATAGATGAAAA
>NC_042495.1:92893384-92893830 GCF_005508785.2 Acyrthosiphon pisum
ATATCACAAGAACTGATGATTATATTGCTATATCTATGTGGTTGCCTTACTGAATTTTGGCGAGTTTTGGAACTGGACTTCTGAAATATACCGCGGCGCATACCTAGAACTATTTAAAATAAAAATGATCTATACGAAATACACTGATTAGGTTATTGAGTTTAAAAGTAATAAGTACTCGACATAATACTTCTTACAGATTTAAATTACCTAAATCAACAAATAAATTAATATAATCATAATTACCTAGGTGGCTAGGTATGTATTAAATATAATTTTTGTTTCCAATTATTATTAGCCTCCTGCGCAATAGCCATATTATATTATAATATTGGTAATATAGGCCTAAAACCTAGAAACGAGTATGTAGTGGCCTAGTGGGCATTTTCCGATTTTATTGCAGCCCAGTCCACCTCCGCTGGCGTTTATCATAATATACCTAATAT
>NC_042495.1:92893930-92898965 GCF_005508785.2 Acyrthosiphon pisum
ATTACATTATACTATTAAAGGTATCATGCGTTCAAAGCACGTGCGACCCTTATTATATATTAAATACTGCACGTTTGTATCATTCCTATACCGTCCTACCTGCCTGCCCACGGCGATATAAATAATTAGGTATAATGGAAAGAAAAAGGTTATGTCGGTACTTTTTCGGCAATCGGTCCGAACGCGCCGAATGTTCAATAATGGAGAGACGAAACGAAATCGCATGCACGTAATTTATTATAATTTTATTCGCACGACGCCCCCGCAATTCGGATAGGTGTGCACGTCACATTCGCCAGCCGAAAAATAAAATATACAATCTCGCGTAGTGGATAGGTAGGTACTTATAATATTGGCGTGTGCATACGCGAGGAGGCGCGTCAAACAGCAGGCCCATTATAATATGTATACCTACGTCTGTATAACATACACGCCCGACCGGTGGAGAAGAGGTAGAGGTTTTAATGTTCGTGTGATATTATAATATTATTGTGTATACGCAAAACTATGATAATATAATATAGGTACGCGAATGGCGAGTGCATAATAATATAATAATACAACTTACATGTCAAAAAACTATAAATACATCTCCCACGACTTACACCTGACTAAAAATAGTGTGCCAATATACCTATACTTGACAACAATTTGAGTCTCTAAAAATGAAACATAAATTAGTGATTTATGAGAAAATACACCCCCTCCCCAGATTGTACTTCTTACCAATATTGAACATTTTGATTATAGGTGAAGTATAGTATTACAATAGTATAGGTAGTAGCTTCCAATCTCGTATAACAACAGTTTCTTCTCATATCTAGAAAGGAGGACAAATTACTCCGGGACTACATAGTTATTTGATATAAATTATATATCTACTATCATAGATACATGTATACTCATGAATGTCATAACAATCTATTTTCTTTAATTAAAATCTCCTGTTTTGTATTATATTCCAGCACGTCTGTAATTATTTACATTTTCCGCCATAAATATTTTTCTAGTTGGGGACCTTATATTATTTCCACGTAACTTGATTAACATAATTCATCGACACATTATTAAATTATTAACGCCTATAGTATCGTAGTATCAGCTAAACCCAGAGGTGAACTGGCCCGGATGGCAAGGCGGAGAAGTGTACCTGGGCCAGTCAACCATAAAAAAATATAAATTATAGAAAATGAAAAAATAGACATTGGGTGACAAAGTCAAGTATCTACGGTTATTCGTATTTGAATTACAACAAAATAAAACAATCGTTCGATGAGAATTCTTTAATATACGGCTGCAAATCAGTGGCGTATTTAGGAATTTTGATAGGGGGGGATGAAATATATAATAATAGGTACACTCAATAAATACGAATATAATATACATTTTTAAAATCCTCTAACTTGTTGAGTTTAGATCAAGGTGAAATAAGAATTAACACAAATTTTATAGTACCTAATAGCATTTATTATAAATTCATACTAACGACAATCCCGTGTTTATAAACAAAAAAAATAGTTATAATACAAAATCATGTTTTCTATTTTTTTGGATGCTCAGTTCATCGATAAGCTTATCTGGCATGATTATTGTATTGACCGGTGACATGCGAATAAAGCCAACACATTAAGACGACGCTACACTCGTATGTGTTTGTCTCCGTCATACACAAGCACGACATAGCAAAATTGTCGTTCACTATTCTCAATAGTGTGCTATTGGTTTTGATGGCGATAGGGTGATATGACCTTATTATCAAACTTTTAGTTAAAAACATAATCTGGGTTTTAGCGTGGGCGATTTTTTAATATTTAATTTTCAGCGAGATATGAGAATTTTAATTTTGATACTTCACATACTCTTATGTTTCTCGAAAATGAAAATATCGAAAAATCGCCCACGCTAAGTCCCAAATAATGTTCTTACCTAAAAGTTTGATAATAGGTCGATTCACTCTAGTATCAAAACTAACAGCTCACTATTGAGAATAGTGAACGACAATTTCCTATGTCGTGCGTGTTAAGACAGAAACAACACACGCGGGTGTAGCGTCCTCTTATAAGGGTCCGTATTACAATAGTTAAACTAATATTAAACCGCGGAATTCGACTGGTAAAATTTAAACTATGATTGTAAAACGGGCCCTAAGTGTCGGTTATAATAAACAAAGTATATAATAATTACTAGTTAATTTATAGTTATTATTCAATATTAGATAGGAAAATTGATAAAATATTTACTTCTGTCATACTATTTATTAGGTAAGACTTAATACTTAATAAAAACTTGAAAAACATCGTTCAGGTGTATAGCAGTTGATACAGGCAAAGTACAAAATATTTTTAAGAGTTCATGAATATTTGGATAAACCTGTTTATCACAAACATCTAAAGCATGTAACCCAGAGGAGAATACAATATTTTCAGTCACTAAAAATAAACCTATGCCCTATGGTAAATCTACAGTCTTCATGGTAATTTTGTTTTATTTACCGACTATTTATCAGGTTTATTATAAACACTCATGCATGACAAATAATTCGCAGAGAATTCAAAAATATAGTATACCATACCACCATAAAGATATATGTTTTTATTTTCCGATATTTATGCCACGAACGACTAGTGGCGCATAGTACCTATACCAAAGCGGACAAATTACCACGGCTAGAACATTTAGAAAACAAATATAGGTACCTACTTATCACTTAAAAGTAGTATCATATTGAGAAATACAGAAAATAAGTAAACTTAATTTTACAAAAAAAAAAAGATCAAGGGGGGGTCTATCCCCCATATCCCCCCCGTAAATACGCCATTGCTGCAAATCTAATGTCAAAAAAATGTTAGCTTCAAACGCTCATAAAGTTTGTTTGGCTTTCCAGTAAACTTTTTTTTTTGTTTAGGTGGAAAACGTATGAGTAATCTTGTGTTAAATTTACAAATTTTAGATACAAATAGGAAATTGCTTATGCATTTCTAATTCAAAATAGTTTGAACATTTTTATGATTTTATCCAAATACTTCAGATATTAATAGATAGTAGATACACTAAACAAATATAGGTATACTTATGAAAATAGTAACTATAGGTACCTGTACAAATTATTATGATTTTCTGGTGGTGCAAAAATATAAGCTCCCACTGCAAATATATATATATATATGAAAATTATGAAAAACTATTAACGCACGCCGCTCCCGCAGTTCGGATAGGTGTGTGCACGTTAAATTAGCCACCAGCGCGATTAAAGATATACCTTAAAGGTGACCACCAGAAAAATAAAATATTATAAAATCTCTCGTAGTGCAGACAGGTATCTATAATGTTGGCGTGTACATAGGCGAGGAGGCGCGTCACGTGCGTCAAACAGCGGGACCATTATTATAATATACGCCTATATATAACGCATACACGCCCGACCGGTGGAGATGAGGTACCTTTAGATTTTTATGTTCGTGTGATATTATAATAATATTATTGTGTACACGCACAACTATATAATTTACGCGAATGGCGAGTGCATAATATTATACTATTTTATGCGTGCAAATGTTACATGGGAAAACCGTCCCATACGCGTAGTTGGTCGTTATTATTTAGGTACCGGCATCGCATATGTTCGCATCACGCGGTCGTAATTGTTCAAACAATAATAATAATATTATTATTATTACTTATGTATATTGTGTTCCGTGTGGTACGCACAAGATGGGTACGGCGCGACTAGAAAATCACGACAATGATCGTAATAAACAATGAATGCACCTATGTCTATATAATATAGTCGAAAGCCAAAAAATACTGACCATGTTTCAAACGGATAGCCGGATAATAATAGTATACAATAATATAATCGTATTTAATTATACATTATACTTGCATCTCGCGATCATATTCTTAATTTGCGTATACTCGGCACACGGTCATCACACCGTCGCCGGTATTATTCTGGACAATTATTTCTACAGGAAACTCTCATCATCTCGAAAAGTGTAAACATTTAAATCGTTAAATTTATTTTAACGTGGTTTGAATTTATACCAAAAAACAATACCATACTGAAAAATTTACATTTTCAAGTTATTAGTTTTACGACGATACAGTTTTTAATTCTAAAAGTTAAATATTTTTTTTTACCCTAGTTACTCCTGTTCTCGATTACGACACCTTAAAAGCGACTTTTCTCCGGTTTTCCACATTGGTAGTTATACCTATGGAATTGGATAAATTGATTTCAAACAACTATTTTTGATTTTTTTTTTAAATGTGAAAACGTTTTTCCACGCTGAATATTATGATAAAATAAAAAATTTACTTTTTTAGTAATACTTATAACTTATAAGTAAAAACTTAGCACTTTTAAATACTAATAAAACTTATATTTTCACATTAAAAAGTCCATCGACTCCAAAATAGTGTAATATTTGTGTATCATCCACCCTTCCAATGGGTTATTTTACTTACCTATGCAACAATCAATTAAAATAATCAAAAATAAAAAACAAGTTTTTAAAATTATTTTTCAGTCTACACTAACGGATTTTTTAACAATGTCAAAAAATTATTTTGACAATATACCTATATTACTATGATAATATACATATTACATACATTATGATTGCAAACGCGTCTAAAATCTATTTATATGTATATATTATATAAATTAATGTATATATGTCTGTTCATGTGTCTGTGTGTCCATATTACCATGGAAACCATCTATATGTTATTTTTAGATTTCCGATGGAATGTTTTGTATTTAATTGGTTGCCATGGTAATATGTAAAACATAATATTCGTATCATAGAGTTGGCATTTTTATTGGGCAACGAAGTGCATGGGATCAGCTATTTTTCAGGTGATTTTTTTATCATTGAACACTCATTATTTCAAAAAATGTAAACTTTATTGAAAATATTTTTTTACATAGTTTCAAATCGCTTGTAAGAAAATGTTTTTCTTAAAAAAATTATATTTTTAAATATTTTTTATCCTTATAATTTTTTAAGTTTTTTACTTTTTTGAATGACAA
>NC_042495.1:92899172-92919060 GCF_005508785.2 Acyrthosiphon pisum
GGTACGGGGTTACCCCGCGAAATGTTTGTCCACTTCACCGCTCATCTAAACTTTGAATATTTATAACTCATAAACTACTCACCTGAAATTCGATTTTCATGTATCAAAATACTAAGAAAAATATTCTGTATATAGATAGATTAGACCTCTGGGCAGAAGTAGGCTAATTTAAAAAGGAAGAGGACCTGAGGACCAATCCCGGGAAGTACTCAAACAGGGATTTTGAGATTTCCGATGGATTTTTTTATTTATAAATGGTTGCCATGGGTTTTAAATCTATTATAATAATAATTATTGGTTGCCGGGCAACAAAGTTTACGGGATCCGGTGACCGGTAGTAGAAAATATTATCAAGGCCGTAACTGAAAGCAAATTTCATGGCAAATTTTTTTTATTTTAGATACTGGACATTTATCATTTTCACGCTCATAATATTAAACATTTTTTATTCTCGATATTACTGCTTTAACGAAAATATAAAATTATTCTTAGTACAATAATAGTCAATAAACAATATTGGCTGTTGGAAAATATCGAAGGGGGGACTTGGTGAAGGAGATTATAAGATGTCGTCCCACCGCGATCGTTGTGCCACGGGTTTTCCTTGAAGATCTGTCTCAAACGATCGGATAGATCATAAACGAAGGAGCTGAAGTACTAGTATAAAAATCATAAGTTCAATTCAACGATGACAAATCGGTGACTGTTTTAAAATTATGTATATTGTATACAGTAACAAAAAACTAGCACGGGCCACGAAAATATCGTTTTTGTTAATTTGTTCAGAGATCCGTTTCCGCGGCTCCTAACCGTACTTGGACAACCGGTTATCAGTATACGGTGAAAAAAAAACAATATATATTTTTGTACTTTACAATGATCTGAGAAAATTTTATTTAAATAAAAAAAATACATAATAATATAAGTATTGATATACGCGATTATGAAATATAAGTTCCAATAACGTCATAGGTACAATGTCATATTATGTATCAAACAAATAATAATATTATAAGGTTAAACGTTAAACCGTTTAATAGTTGAGGTATTTATTATATAGTGATAATATCATTATATAATATATACTATGATAATACAATTATATTATAAAATTAATTTTAGTGATGTTATGACGTCGTCGCAGTACACGAAAAACACATAGGTTTAGCCACGTATTGTTAAACTCTGCGCGTTCAATTTATGGCAATCGTAAACCAAACAATTATAAATACGATAATATTTATGATAGCACGTATAGCAGGCATACTAATATTATGTTCTATGGCAAATGCGAATAATATACAGATGTCCATATCCCGTATGCACTCCAATACAGTTATATTATATAAGGCATAAACTGTATACTAGCCCAAGAAAAAACGATTATGTTATATACAAATGGTTTTTGTTTTTATTTTTAAAAACATTGCGAATTGTATTAAATTTCGTAGACATAAATCTTAAACAAACAATAGCTGTAGAGACATCGCGAATAAATCGTACACGCACATAAACTACGTCATGTTATATACGGCACTGACGACGAAATAATAATATAATATACAATGGCTCGTTTTTAATGGTGGCGGAGTGGTGGGATTATTATTAGCACGCGTACATTATCGAGTACATGGGTGGGCGGTACGCACAACAATTTTTTTTCACGTTTTTAACAAGTACAAAACGGGTCCCGTATTATGTTTATATTTTTAATATGTATCGGGTACGGGAGTGTGTACTCGTGGTAATGAATTACATTTAAAAATGTGACTACAACAAATGCTTATTGGTCAGCTGAAAGAAAAACTTGAAAAACAATATAAAAATATTACAGAACTTAATGAAAACCTTACAAAAATAGTTAGTATGATATTAAAAGCTAAAAGTAATTAAATAAAAATGAGGTATTCATAACAGTTATAACTTATTATTATAAGTTGAATAATAAAACCATCTGCGGAGAATTGAATAACTCGCAGCAGCATCATAGAATATCTTGTTTGTTAAAAGTTGTCTTGAAGTCTATTTTCTCAAGTATTCAAGTGACATGCAGTTCTGTGAAAAAGTCAAAACCATTAACAAAAGGTTTTCATTAACATTTTATAAAAATCACTACAATATATACAGGAATAAAAGAGGGTAAGTGAATGTCACTCTGCTGTACGGTAAGTACAAGTGGGTCACTGTAATGGATGGTGTTAAATTTGAATTCAATGATACTATACCATTGTATACGAAAAACAGTTCTGAGCGGAGGAAGTTTGTCAGCCTAGGATATTTTATATTATATTTATATTGTTATTACTAATATGGTAGCCACCATAAGTCAAACTAATATGATTTAAATATTATTCAAAAATGATCAGTACAATCACTAAATTATCCAACATCCTTTTTCAAAGCATGCCCTACCAGAAAACTATAACTAACCACCAAAAAAACACCACTGTCTATTGAAAAGTTCATTCAATGGAATATCAGTGGTTGCTATAAACGTTTTATCGGCATTAAACGCATTATCTAAGATATCCAACAGGAAATATTATTTTTCGAGAAACCAAACAGTAAACGAATCACGAATAAATATTACTATTACATAAACCAAATTGTAAATGTAAATTCATAAATGTATTTATTATACAACCAATGGCCTGTATGTTGCCGCGAGTTAATTAATAATAATAAAAAAAAATAATATATTCCTATACTTGTAGGTAAAATCGGGCTGTTTTGAAACCGGTGCACACTACACGGTGCATCACAGATTATACTATCAAACATTATCACAGCGGTTGAGAGTTAAATACTAATAATAATAAATAATGTTAAAAATGTTATTTTTGATGACTAATTTTTGGAAATATTCTTCAAAAAAATTATCGAATAGATCTCCATCTCTCCATCTATTTTTCTATACGGTCAGTCAGTATATGTTATATTAGTAGGCTATTGTAGTATATCATTTGATGATATTTTGTGAACAAAGTTATTTATTTACCTATTTACGTGGAACCATGTTTTAAATTTTCAATCCTTAGCTATAAAAGTTGAACATTTTATACATTTTTAACAACAAAATCATTTTAGATTCTGAGCGGAACGATGAATAGGAGATATTGATTTACAATTATTTGTTTTGATTTTTTTTTTTTTGGGGTCTGTCATTACCATTTGGGGCAGTAACACTGCTTCGATTTTCCTCAAGACTTTACCAGTATTATGTTTGATGGAAAAGTGAAGGTAGTTTTTTAAAAGCGCAGTGAAAAACAAAACAATAATAAAATCAAGAAAAAACGGTAATTTTTACGCAAAGTCGGTTTTCGACAAAATCGATTTTGTTTTTGGTGTAAATCTAAAACAAATAACCGTAGATAGATTAAATTTTCACTGTTTGTATTAGCATTTATTATACACCATAATACTTTCAAAATTATTTGTGTTTTAAGTGGTTTACGGACATATTTAGATTCCATTTTTTTTTTTAGTTTTTTTTTCTATTAATGTCAACAAAATCGCTTGAAAATGTAATACAAGGCTCCTATTATATTGTTACAATAACAGTTGAAAAATATTAAAAATACAGTCACAATTTTTTTATAAGCATTTAATGTTCGAATTTTGACAAAATACGTAAAGATCTAGAAAATGTGGAAATTATTTTGAGTAAGAAATTCTTGAAAATTAATCAAGATTCCCCATAAGTTTGTCTACTTTTATCAAAAAAAATAATGTCTACCTGAAAGTCAAAATAAATTTTCATGAACGTTTAAAGTTAAAATTTTTACAAGATTGGTTATTCATATTCGATTTTTCATGTATAGCGATTTCTTATTTTGCTGTAATTAAAAAACGAATAACTATAGATACTTTAAATTTACACCATATGTTTATTTTATCAATTTCTATACTTTATAAAATTTTCAAAATATTTCTACTATACCTTAAATCTTAGATGTAAAAATAAAATATTTATGAAATTCTAACTCAAAATAATTTGCACATTTTCGCGATTTTTACGTATTTACTATTTTGTCCAAATTAGAACTTTCACTGCTTATAAAAAAAAGTTATGACTGTATTTTTAATATTTTTTAACTGGCATTGTAACAATATATTAGGAGACTTGTACTAAATTTTCAAGTGATGTTATTGACATATATAGAAAAAAAACTAAAACATTTGGAATAAAAATTTCCCTAAGCCGCTCAAAATATTTTTAAAATGTAATCGTATTTAAAAAATTACAACACAAACATGCAGTGAAAGTACGGTGCCTATCTTATACGGTTGGTAGATACATGCATTTGTTTTAGTTACACTTACACCACAAACCATATCGATTTTGAAAAAGTTAAAACGATTATAATAATGTAGGTAGTAGGTTTAGTACCTACTTATAATTATTTTATAGAATTAGATGGAATTACAATTTACAATGAATTATTGTAGAGTACATTATTAGTGAGGTTTGGTTAGGATGATACTTGTTTGATAAATTTAAGTAAAACAGCACGGGTTTTTTTTCGATAAAAAATATTCACCACCAATTATTGAAAAATTATATAAAAGTAAATTCAAAAATAACATGAAATTTTAAGAGCAAAAAAATTAGAAAAAAATTTGTGGCAGCGGTGGGATTCGAACCCACGCCTCCGAGGAGACTGGTGCCTTAAACCAGCGCCTTAGACCGCTCGGCCACGCTACCCCCGTTATATCAACGTGGAATAAAGGGTTATTTAACCAGACGTATTGTGAAAATAACATTAAACTAAATAAAACAATGTATTATCAATAAAAACATGCCTGGCCAGTTAAACAAAACAATTTAAATGAATTGATTTGTCTTTATTCTTTAGTGATTAAATATATGTAGTATACTTAAAAAAATAGATAGGTACTTACAAATCGTAGTTGATATTTTGTAGTGAATCATTAGGTTTATATTGGAACAAGGTGACATGTAAGATTTGGTACTGTTTACTCTAAATAAAAAGGAATATAATTAATATAATTGTTATTTATTTAGTTATTGTATGTATTATGTCAACTGAAGTTTGGTTTTAAAATGGTGTATTCATAGGTGTAGACATTTTCAAGTCAGTTGCAAACATTTTATCAGGGTCATTTTTATACAAACGCTCACACCTCACAGGACCATTTAGATATAACTCATAATTTATAATCTTTATGACTTATGTATACTAAATATTACAATTTATGATATATTCATACATTATATTAATCTTGGGTGTGACAGGAAGATCTGACAAATCCAATAACTTTTGTTTTGAACAATATTTTTTAATTTTTTTTTTTTTTGTACATATCATTTATTGACATTTGCGTTACATGACATGGATGATACTATAAAATATTTTATTATTTAATATAGAAAATAAAAATGAAAAATTGAAAAATAGCCAATTTGTAAATCTAGTTTTAAGAATCAATTGTAAAAACATTTCTGTCATATTTTTTTTAAAAAAAATTAGATTTTAACAAGTACTAACCTACATACATACAATTTTTCACAAAATATTTTAAAAAATGTATACTTTTTGAATTTAAAATGTATTTTACAACTGAATAAACTTTATTTAACAAAATTAATGAAACATCAAAAAATATTTAAAAATAAACAACACAACTTAAATAAATGTTTTTAGTCAAAATTTTTCTAAAAACCAGATTTACAAATTTTCTAAAAAGAATTACATTAGATTTAAATTTTTTTATTATCAATATTAAAAAATAAAAAATGTTATGATACAAATTATAAATTATATAAAAAAAAATTTAAAAAAATTGATTGAAACAAAAGTTATTTAATTTGTCAGATCTTCCTGTTATACCCTGCATTTCACTGTTTTAATATTATATCTAAATTATATACTCAGGCCCGGTTTAAGGCAGTGTAGGCTAAATCCTACATATGACATGTGATTTAGGGGCACAGTTCACAAAACGTTTTTTTAAATAATACTTTTTTTGATACCCCCTAGTATGCCTGTGTCTGGTGTCTTATTATTGTAATTATAAAACTTACGAATATAAAATGATCATCAACCATAACCAAAACCTGCTTATTAATATTAATGATTTCTAAAAATGCTTTTGTAACTTCTGGTGCAATCGAATCAAGTTCATTATAACCAGTCAAACAACAATGGATTGCTTGACAAGGTAAACTACAAAATGTATAATTCAAAAATCTTAATTCAGTTTTGGGTATATTATCAACAATTCCATAGTCCACATGAATTACCTAATAAACATTATTCATAATATACATATTGTAAGCATATAAATATAAAATTAATTTTTTTTCAATGTGACACTTACTTCAACAGTGGTTGAATTTACTTTTAAAACTTTAATTCGATACCACTCTTTTAGATTCGAAAATGAAGAATAAGATGTTGCATAAAATAAACCTGGTAATATTTGGTTTGGTTCAACAAAATAATTGTTACTTTTAGTTTCATAAGTAGATCTAGAAAAAAATGAAGAATAAATAAAATAGTAAATGGTTACTATTGTTTTTAGAATATTTACTTCATTTGAATCATTAAACAGTCCAAAAGTTCCATAGGTTCCAATTGTAAATAAAATAAACTTGGATTATATGTATAAGCCAACAGCATTTTTTTTTTGTCCTGATTAAAATACAATATTGGCTGTTCTATAATTGTAGTAATTGTTTCATCATTTAAACAAATGTTTTTAAACAAGCAATTCTGAAAATATTATATCATTTAGTTAAAGGTAAATGTATTCAGAACACCCACAAGTTTTCTTCTGTCTTACAGAAACATAACACAGTAAATGTACATGTAAAGTCATTCTATCATTGAAGTTAAGTCTTATTTTACTGAGATAATAGATGCAGGTACATTCAGGGTTGGGCAGTATCTTTGATACAATTATATGAAATATTGAGTATTTCATAAAAGAATTTTATCGAAAGATACTCGATTAAAATAATTAATGTGATTCAATTCTGCTTTTCAATCAAATTAACAATCAAAATTAATATTTATTTTACGAATACAAATTGTATAAGTTATATCTGTGATACACGTACATTGAATGGGACTTTACGTCTCTACTGTACGTTTGTACCTAATTAGAAATCTGTAATTTATACATGTATAGTCTACCTTTCCCGTGACTGCGATAAAATAGGTATTACTTAACGAAGTGGGTATCCCCACAATAATAAATATATTTTTTAAAAACCTGTGACTAATTTTATTCAAGTGTATCGAGTATCTAGTATCGTGATACTTCAAAACCAAGTAACTTGTCCAACCCTGGGTACATTTATAGATAGAGTATATAAGTCAATAGTCATATTATAAGTTAAATCTACTTTGTATTATAACCAAATTAGCCTAATGAGGCAAGTACAATTGTTTTACGCCTGAAGATAAAAATAACAAAATATGTGGTTGTTGTGTCCTCTTTGTTTTATGTATTCTAAGCTTCAATGATTAAAACTTCAACCAAACTTGTGTATTTACATTGTCGATTTCTAAATCCTTTTTTTCACACAATTTTAAGTAATCTTTGGTGTACAATATATTATTTCGCACTTCAATAATTTGATCTAATACCTCTAACATTTGTTTAATTAATGAAAAATCGAAACCAACAGGATTGTACAATTGCTAAAACCAACAAAAAATAAATATTAAGAAGACACAAACTGATATAGTATTGAAATTATAGTATAAACTTACGGTATAAATGAACTTAAAATTCTCAATATTCACACCTTTACAGTAAACTTTGAATATTCTCTCAATATTTAACTTCATTAATTCAGGAATACGACCTTTTTTTCCATTCAATGTTATTGAATCTATGTTTGAAAATAAAAATTAATTGATATAGGTATTAAATAATATTATACATTAAATAAATAAGTATCAGCATTATTATAGTTTATTTAATAGTATTTATTTTTATATTTATGCAATATATTATGTATAAGTTAGAAGTTCTGCTAATGAGTATTTTTTACACTTCCAAAACATGTAAAGTAACTAAGATCACGCTGTAATAATACAGTTTTGTAATACATAGTATAAAATAAGATTAAGTTAACATAATTAATTAACTAACAAATTAACAAATAGCTTTTAAATAGTTGAAACCAATTAATATTACATACACAAACATTTAAACTCAGTAATCGTTCATATTACTTATGTAATGATAGTACACAGAGAATAATGCGTCTCATTAATTCAGAACCCAATCTTTTAGACTATAAGCCTTAATGAAAACCATAATATCAAACATGAAGATCTTAGTTCAGGACCACAATAAATGTTTGCTTTAATTTATTTTATCTTTATGTACATTATACATTGCTGTTAATAAATTATACATTATATATTATATATATATATATGTTATCTTTAAACAATAATTAAAACTTGGGAAATTGCCATCAGGCGTTGATTTATACAAAATAAAAATAAGATAAAATATTTATTAAGAAACAAGCATTTAATGTGATTTTGAAAATAATAATATAGCACAAAACGTTTGGTGAATAATGTCAAAATCACTAATAAAAGCTTTTAATACTTATAATTAATAAATAAATAACTATTGATAATCAATTCAATAGTCTATATTACTTCACACTATACTCTATTCAGAATAAGAATTTCCAACTTCGCACACGCAACTGAACCGCCAGGAGCAGTCAAACCCCCCTGGCGAGTATCAGCTGCGCTGTGATTGGTCACCAGCTATCGACGGCTGCTGTCACCTGTCGGTATCTTATATGTATACACCTGCGTGGGCGGCGCTACAAAAATTATGGCCAACTGATGGTAACAGACATGCGCGAACAAGACGAGTTTTCATCAAACGAGTGGGAATTCTTATTCTGAATAGAGTATACCAGAATATGAAATCTTACATCTAAAATAGTTTTCCATTTAAAGAATTAAAAAGCATAAAAAAAATAAAATATTATAAAATCAATTTGCTTAACAGCTCTTTTAGTTATTTTTAACTTGTTGGAAATTCAACCTGGTCTTCAATAAATTGTATGCATAGATGAATACACAACTCTCAAGCCCAAAATATATTATAAAGAAACCTAACGTCATACTTAAAAGGATTAAATGAAAACAGATACTTAAGAATTTGTATAAATCAATAAAACAACTATACTTACCATTATTATTTTTCTTTGGAGTAGAATGCAGAAATGAATTTGAATTGTTTAAAGAATTATCACCGTTCATCTAAAAATATTACTTTTTTTTTATATAAGCAAAATTGTTGATAAAATGATTACTTTAAACATAGGTGCAACTAGTGTTAACATTCTGGGGATGGGCTACAGCCCACCTTATAAAACTATTAATTTTAAATAATCTTATATCTTATAAGCTTATATCCTATAACTTTGAAAGGAACGTTTGGCAAATACAGTATAATATATAATAATAAATTGTTAATACTTGACAAAAATATTTTAAATTAGTGAATTTAAAACTTAGCTTCTAATTTTAAAAATCTTAATTAAACCTAACTGAATGCATAGTATTCAACTATGAGAAAATGAAAATCTACCAAACATTAAATAAAATTTTGCATAATAATACACAAATAAAATTAATTAATGCCCCTTCATTTGCCTCTAACTAAATATTCAGACTTCAAATTAAAAACCATTCATGAAGAAATAAAATTATTTAATAACTAAATTTAATCTTTTTTAAAAATAAATAATTTTTTATTTTATATTCCTCTAAAAACTCCCATATTAAGATAGATATTTGAACCAAAAATGTATGTTGGATTTTCTTAATGTTTTTGTTTGAGTCAATAATTATTAAATACTTTTAATATAAATAAGAAAGCCATAATTTTGTCTTTCATACTAAAAATGTATTTAAAAAAAAATATTATATCTATATTATATTTAAACAAACTGATAATGTACATTTTATATTTCATACTTACAGAAATAGAACACGATTGCGATTTTTTTTCATTTACAAGGCTTGATTCAACACTTTTATTTTTTCTAATTTCTGATTGTTTTTTTACATATTCAATATTTTTTATTAAATTAGCTTTAGCAATATCAGAGTTTTTATCTGTATTATTAAAACCACTTTGAAATGGTCTCATCAAACTTTGATTTTTACACATTTCTATATATTCAGTTGAAAGTTCAATTGATACATTTCTTTTACTATTCATTCCATTATTACTATCATGTTTATTTTTACTATGGGGTGTAACTTCTTTAAGTTCATCAATTGTTAACCGCGCATACAGTTCAGATACTACATTTTGAGCATTACATTCATATGATGGTATATTTGGTAGCGAATCTGGTTCTGAAGGCTTAATGTGTGCATCTGTAAAATAAAATGAATTAATATACTTCACAACAATATAATATATTATATTACAATGTACATAATATGCATTTCAACATTAAAATAATTATAAATGATAATTAATGACAACTTAACAACTATTTTTAACTAGCGATCCTGGTGTTAAACATTGGAGTGTAACTAGGCGGCCAGGTTATAAAATAGGCCGCCAATTCAGTTTCTGGAGTTTAACACTAAGTTTGCTAGTAAATTAGCGCAGAATATTTTGTACCGCAGTAAGCGGTCTATAGTATTTATAATCAATACTAAAATTATTGTTTTTATTATCATAAGTTAATTTAAAACATAAACACATAAATTAATTTGTACTACTAATAATAATAGTAATTAAAATTAAAATCGCATTCTTTTCTGAATGATCTAAAACATTGCTTTCCAAGCACAATATTTGTTAAGTTCATCAAAGAATTAATAAATAAAACTAAACAGTACTATTTATACTCAATGTTAATAAGTACCTGTATCGTGGTGTACCCGTTGTATATTAGATTTAAAGTAAAGTGAATTTTTTAAAGAAACGTCTTCATCATTTATATTTAAAAAACCTTTTACTCGATCTTTTAAATCATGCATACTATGTACGTCCATAACTGAATAGTCAGGATGCTTTTGTACTATCTGCTTTAATTTATTTAAAGTTATCGGCTGGAAAAAAGACATAAGTTAGCATAAACCCTGAAGAACTGAACTAAAAATAATTTCTACTATAGATTTAAAATGATGGCATAACCATGTTAACAATATTAATAGTTTATAAAATTAAATGTGTTATAATTTAAGTTAAGTGCTTTAAATACTATTAAGTACCTATAAATAATGTATAGGCAATTACTAATTATAATTATGATGTATTAGATAATTTTCTTGCACATATTCATAATTAAAAATTTTGATTTATATTTTAACCAGCTGTTAAGAAACAATAATGAAAAGTTAAAACCTAGTAGAAAGCAAGATTAGGATTTTTCATTAGTTATAACTCAGGCTCGGATGTTTATGAAATTGCAAATTTTTTTCTATTTGTCCAATTTAATGCTAACCTAGATACAAATTTAATTCACATTCTACTGAATCAAATAATACTATTTTTACTTTGCATATTTTTGCATATTTAAAGGTTTTGTAACACAGTTACAAATTTTATCAAATTAAAAAAACCATAGTAGGTCAGTGTAACGCTAATAATGTAATAATTAATAAATAATAAATAATAATGTAAATTAAAGTAAATAAAACGTTATGTAAATTTAAAAAATGTATTTTAAATTGTAGTAAAAAAATAATAAATAAAAATAACTACTAGGTAATAAAAATATTATATTTTTGTATTATGAATTAAAAAAAAAATTTTTGTGCATATTTTGGTGTTTTTACTATAATATATTATGATATTTTAATTGCATATTTCATAATTTTTTAGTGCATAAACATCCGAGCCCTAGTTATAACTATATTTAAATCACTACTAATACTAAATACTACTAATTTTTAGTTTCTACTGCAACATATAATAATATATTAAAATAATTAAGAAAAAAAATATCCACAATAACGTATATAATGGATCATCATAATAATATACTATATTCAAGTAAATAAACATGTAATTGCTAAGATGAGATCAGGCAATAATAGACAGTAATAATATATTTCTTAACTTGAATATAGAATAGATTGATTTCATTTATACTAATATAATATCTTGTAATTATCTGTTTTATTTAATTAGTAAAGCACTAACATATTATATTTAATTTTGATTTATTTAATGTATAGTCACTAGTCACTATACTATACTCCGTTCCACGAGAGAGTGCGACTGGGTGGCGACTAAAACATGTTCATTTTTGCACATCCCCCCCAGTCATTGTTGCCTACTGTTATATTTGTCGATCACCATAGTACTATTGTCGACCGACATTGCTTTAATATACAGAGTGGTTACTGGTGTAATCATGTTTATTATTATTACATTTTTATGGTAGTTTTAATAATAAAAATAAATTATACTTATTTCATAAAAATAACTTCTATACTGATATATTATAATGGTTAGTTGCGGTTAATATTTGTGGTGCGTTACTTGAGCCACTGTAAACAGATAGTGGACGCCCCATGGTGGGGGAAATTTGGTCTCGTGACGTCAGCTCTAATTCATTTTGATGCGCGTGGCGGTCGCACTCTTTCGTGGAACGGAGTATATAGTGTATACTTCAGTCAAAATAGAAAAATAAGCTTTTAGTAGGCATGTTGTGCAATAAGAAGACAATAATAATTTAATAAATGACTGTTTTTCTGTCTCATGACAGTTGAAACAAATTATTACTATAATACAAAAAGTTACCATTTGATTTTCAATTATGTATCTTTCTATATTAGAACGTAAGTTATCCGTCACATAACCATAACTGGAATTGGCTTCATGGCTAGTACCATTTCTATTCATATCAGAATGACTTTTACTAGATGATGAATATGACTGGTTTAATTGATTAGAACTTATAGAAGAATTATTGGATCTACGATAGTCACTTCTAATATTTTGATAATTGTTGTTCGAATAATTGTTGGTTTTAGTAGGCATCCTTTGATTATAAGAGTTACGTCCAGAAAAATTGTTATTTCTATTATGATTTTGATGTACTATTCGATTATTCATGTTTGATTTGCCTTTCTTTTTTCTAGTATTTGTTTTTTGCTTAACAACAAGCATTCTTAAATGGTTAGTCTTATCGCCAACGACAAGAGATAACATAGATGATTCATTTGCATTTGGAGGGACCTAACATAAAAATAAAAATATATATATTCATTAGTTAGTATTTATTTTTCACAATAAATAAAAAAATTATAAATTACATTTACAAAATAATTATTTTATTCTTACAGTTACAACATCGGTCATATTTTTGAGCAATTCAATAACTGAACTAAAACCTAAACTTCTATAAGGTAAGTTACATCCTTCTTGTTCAAGATAATCTCTTTGAAGCTGTGAAATACTGAGTGGTTTTTGCGAACTGGTTAACAGGCTCCTTACATTGATTTTGACTTCATTTAAATCCATTGCCATGATTATACGAGATCTAATTTATAAGATATTAAAATAGGATAGAAAAGCATTATTATAACATATAATTTTTAAAAAATATTAAATGTAACACAAGAATACCTTGTTTTAAAATTTAGTCTAAAAGTAAAACTGTACTTAACATTTACTGCCATTTTTATGATATTTGGAAATTTACCACTCAAAAATGTTTTATCGATATCAGACATTCTATACCCAATATTTTTAGTACACACACACTGAGCACAATGAGTGACGACTACAGCCTTAGTAAAGTTGTTGTCTTGAGTAAGTTATCATTAATTTAATAGTTGGATAGAATAAAAGAAATAAGTTTAATCGAAGTAACACAATTTAAAATCAAAGTTGACAATTAAATTGTTTTTCATATAAAATGTATGAACAGTCTGAGATATATATGTGTGCAATAAAAAGAACAATTATAATAAAGGTAGTATAATAACTTACTAACTAACTAACCTTACAGACGAGTCTAAACCAACAATTATAAAATATCAACACCATTCTCATAATTCTGAAGCTGAAGTATGCAATGAAAGTAAATATAACAAACAATTTTTGTATTACTTCTAAAGTTTACGCGAGAAGTGATTAAACTAACAAAAGAAGCTGCTTGTTTAATGCCAAATAAAAATAATGTTAAAAGAAATTTAAGGAGAATTTGTAATAATGCATATCCAACAATTTCTTCGAAAGAATATGACGTATTAAAAGGCAGTGGACAATGACGGAAAGACTTCATTAGGAACATTTTTTATCAATCAATTAACAGTCATGTAATTTTTGTCCAAAAGGACTTTATCAAAATATGTGGGTATTTACTTCAAGTAATTTATAAAATAAAAGGTACTCGTGTACTAAATATGCTACCTACCGTAAAATGCTACCTACCAAAAAACTGTACACGTGCAGTATGCAGTACACCTACAGGAAAATATGGCATACCTACTCATCTGTGTGTTATAGACATAGTTTTATTTTATTTTATTTTATTATGGGAAAGTACCTGTGGCTTGAGTTATTTAGATAAACAACATATTATAACGGTCTTCGTAATAGTATAATAGCTAGATATAAATTATATATTTATACTGGTAACTACCTGGTTAATTATCGGTAAATATCCACCAAGCCCTATAATAACTTTAATAACTTACTTTTAGATATTAAATTAATTAATTTTGTGTTGCGTCCTTCCACCTTGCAGTGTTAACCACTTAACTCACTTAAGCAATATATATGTAAAACAGTCAACCAAAAGAAAATTCTGACGGTCAATATTTTAAACACAACACGACAATTGTCAATATATTTGAAGTTTTCTGGGATAATGTAAACAGAGCATAACAATATATAACGTATTAAAATACTTAACAATGATGATCATCAATATATTAAAAACATTTTAGTTAAATAAATTGTTATTTATCACTTTATCAGTATGTAAAACAGGTAAACACTCTTAAACTTTTTTGGTGAGTAGCATACTAACGAAGTAGAAAAACTAAGAATTGGTTAAGGGGAGTATGTGGGCGAAGCCCCCCACGAGTCTGCGTTGAATAATTTTGCACTTGAAACGCAGTTTCTAAATTGTTGGATTGAGCTCCTCTACTTAATAATTCCCAATTTGAGCACTGATTCACTTAAGTAGAATGTATACTGGCAATGAAAAACTTCATTACTAATACTAATAATCTAATTTTATTTACTGTATTGTCAATTATTGTCCTATAATATGTAAAATTCCTAGGTGTCAAATATCCCAGATTCGTTTTTAATGACCCTATGAGTTTTACATGAATCTAGACAAAATGTTTCAAATAATAAAAATGCTCATAAACATACTAAAAAATTATGATAAGAATGTAACACAAATAAAACAATGTTCTCATTATGTAACACATGTATGGGTCGAAAAAAAATTGCAAATCAAATGTGTCCCATATTCAGTGTTATGGCATTTAAGAGGATGTTACACAAACATTTGTAATCTCCGTCTTACAAATGTGTAGCGTAGCAAATAATGCGCTCCACAGATCACTTTAACAGTGTTAGTTTAAAAATTAGAGTGAATTTACCTATTACCTCTTATAAAATTTAAAGGTAAGATTGCTATCTAGGGCATCTCATAGGCTTTTCATTATAATTTAAATTTAAAGCAATATCTGAGTATTTTATATAGGTAGATCTAGACTAATAAGCTAACTACAATTATAAGTTATTGTAAATATAATTATAAACATTATTGTAAACTGTCAATTGTAATTAACATTGTAAAAATACCTGGTGTATTGACACAATTAAATTTATAAAAAAAAAAAAAAAGAGTATTTTAAAAATGTAAATACCTAGTATTTACATCTTAAAACACTCATAACTCGCTTTAAAATTGAAATATAAAAAAAAGCCAATGAGATGTCCTAGATAAAAATCTTATGTTTACATTTTACGATAGGTAAATTGAAAACTCACTCTAATTTTTAAACTAACAGAGTTAAACGTGATCTGCTGAGCGTAAAATTTGGTGTGTTACGCACTTGTAAGACAGATACAACAAATGAATAAAATAACGTGTAACATTCTCTTATTTAAAATATTTAATGGTTTGTTGTGACTTCCTTAAGAATTTTCTGATAAACTAAAATTTGTTGTTGCAAATAACACAAGTAAACACTGCGTACTATTATTTTAAGCCAATTCTGTAATCTCCAAGACAAAATAATATAGAGAAGTATGCCAAACACAAAAATTAAAGCGAAAAGGATATACAAATTAAAAGAGATGTCTTAAAATAATTAAATGCAGTCTCAACCTGTGGTAGTAGCAATAACTTTTATAGTTTTTTTTTTTAAACGTTGAGTTAATTTAATGCTATAAATGGTAATTTAACATTATAAATGACATATAATATAGTATATAACTTACAGATTATTTAAACGATCCAATATGTAAGCTGTTCAGTCTTTGTTCTTACAGCAATCAATGATCATCAAAACAAACGCAAATTGAAAAATTGTGGAACGGCTTCGATGATTACTTCAAATTTCATACTATACAATTTCCCGTTACCTCATCGAGCTTGGTGAAGTCTACTGAGTCTTAGAATTCAAAATAACACGTGTAAGGACGAATATGAGTATGAATCGAGAATTCCTTACAACCATTGATATATTATACGCTGTTACGGTTATAACCATGGATCAAGAAAAATACCGTATTTCAAACCAAGAATCCAGATTCTTAATACTATGAGATCAAAGATATAAACAGATTTATAACTTCAAAAGCGGTATAGGTAATTGTTAATATGTATCAACTTAGTTGTATATTGTAGCGTGGAAGGACTGAATCCCTCGCTTCGTTATCTGTCCGTAAGCATTATTAGGCATTGGCCAACAACCCAGGACGCCAGGTGAGTATTGAGTACCGACTTCGGATTTCAGACTTGCGTAATTGTGTCTAGCGAGTTGTAGTGACTTATAACCTCTGTGGCTCTGTGACTTGTGTCCACGGATATAGATACTATATCCGTGCTTGTGTCCTAGTGAGTTATCACCGCTCACCGGTTTACCGGAATAGCGCCAGCCGCCATGTGGTATGGATCGGCTATGCTATGGAGGTACAATTGTTCTAAGGTTCTCAAGGATCACTACCTTTTGTTCCAAGTCAACTTATTCCAATGATATTAATATCCAAATTTTACCTTTGTTCCTATTTATATTTGTTCAAATACCCATTTGTCGAAAGACATTTGTTCCAATGAACATTTTTTCCATATAAATTTCATCCATGAATTATATCTTTCACATTTACATTTGTTCCGATGAACGTTTGTTCCATAATTTATTTGTTCCACAGGATTTATTACACAAAACATTTAGAACAAATGTCCATTGGCACATAATGGTCTCGGAGTATAGAATAATCAGAAAATAAATGCGTGGAAAAACATTTGAATTAACGGTATATAAAAACCAATAAACATAAGTTCCAATGAATATTTGTTCCAAAAAGTTTTTAGAATAAAAGTTGTAATAAAAGTTTGTAACAAACACAGATATTATATAAAAATATAAGAGATAACTGTTCTTAGATCATATACTAGTATATGATCACATTTTACACTTTTACACATTAAATACGTACATACCAGCACAGATTTGGGCTCAGGTACAGTGGCGTGCTTAGAGGGACGGGGAGATTAGGGGTTATATCCTCCCCCTGATGCCTTTTTTTGCCGACCTGCAGAAACCCACTTATAACAGCTGTTTAGAGCCATCAATTTTTTATTAATTATTAATTTTATTCGTTGAGTCAACAAGCATGGAATTTAATACGAGGCTCTTAATATATTCTTATAATAGCAGTTGAAAAATATATAAATACAGTGACAATTTCTTTTTATAAGCATTTAGTTTGAATTTTGACCAATTACGAAAAAATATTCACGAAAATGTGCAAATTATTTTGAGTTAGAAATTCATAAAAAATTTTATTTTTAAATCTAACTATCTAAGATTTGATAATTTAATACAAGATTCCACATAAGTTTATCACTTTTAACAGAAAAAAAGGTTTACCGGAAAGTCAAATTAAATTTTTATGAGCGTTTAAAGTTCAAATTTTAACATCATTAGATATTCATTCGATTTCTCATGTAGCGATTTTCTCATATTGTATTTTTTTTATATAATATATAACAATACATTTTTATTTGTTTGGTCAAAAAGCATGAAAATAAATACACGGCTCCTAATATATTTTTACAATAGCAGTTGAAAAATATTAAAAATACAAATGCACAATTTTTTTCATAAATATTTAAAGTTAAAATTTCAACAAAATTTATCAAACTTTACATTTTAAATGCGGGTAAGTGGATGTCACTCAGCTGTATAGTAGGTTACAAGTGCGTCAATGTATAATGGATTGTATTAAACTTGAATTCAATGATATATAATAATTTGTATCCAGAATAAAAAAATAAATAAAAACTATTGTAAAACCATTAGCTTCCAAAATGATTTAGAAGTTAAAAATGTATACCTATATATATTAATAATAACAACAATACAAATATAATATACAATATCCTAGGCTGCCAAACCGTATCTGCTAAGAACCGTTTTTTGCACACATATATACCTATCATTGAATTTAAATTTACAGTCATCCAATTGTAGCCTATACTGTACAGCAGAGCGACTTCCACTTATCCGCTTTTTTTTGTTTATTTAAAAAAAAAAATGGCGACCCCTCCATTTAAAATTCCTGGGCACACCACTGTATAGGTAGTACATTTTTAAATATTTTAAATACAATTTATGACTTTTTGAGTGACTATCATGAATTTTTAAATTTTCTTAACATTTCGGGGGGGCTGCAGCCCCTCAGCACCCCCTAGCTACGTCACTGATATTATGATTGTAAAAACGGACTTAATCTTGTTCGTAATTGTAAAGCATGATTAAGGTGATAATAACAATAGTTGCATCCACTGCACTCCACAAATATATACAAATTGTTAAATGTCAGTGGTTGCATCATAGAACCGAACCTAGGTCTTCTCATAGATAATTTAAGAATTCTTATATTGATATTATCTATGAGGTTTCTAGACACAGATGATATTACACAGTCATAACTCATTACTCATAAGTCATAAGTCTTAACTTGAAAAGTTGAAAATATAAACCGGATCACTATATTAAACCTTTATCGCTCTATCACTAAATCTACCTGTATTAAAATAATTTTACCTTTATTCAATTGCATTAATATCCAAAGCACAGATTATATAATAATATTATAGTATAGCTCTGCTTAGAAAGCCTATTTATCTAGACTCTCTAGCTATGCTGACAAGTCGATCTCCCGAGAGAACTTTTTCTTGTCTCAAAAGATTGAAATCTTATCTACAAAACACAATGATTGAGGTATTTTCTGGATATTAAAATAAAAATATATATCAATTTTTTTAACATTTTTTTTTTGGTTTTAGACTCGACTTAATGGCTTAGTTATGTTAGCTGTTCATAAAGAAATTCCACTAACAGCAGAAGAAGTTTTAAATGAATTGATCAAAAAATCAAGAAAACTGATTTTGTTTTTTAATTTTTGAATGTATATTGTATATTTGTATACCTAATAGTTTCTATATTAGCAGTATAATATTTAAATTAATAAATAATCGAATTTGTTGTTGATTAAAAAACAAAAAAAAATGGTCGTTAGGTAAGCTCCTTCAATTTTACTTGAACCCCCCCCCCCAACATAAATTTTCTGAACACGCCCCTGCACACATATACACTATACCTATGGATCCGCACTCTTAATCTTTCCCTATCTTGTCTGTTCT
>NC_042495.1:92919160-92920487 GCF_005508785.2 Acyrthosiphon pisum
ATGTATATGTATATTTGTATACCTAATAGTTTCTATATTAGCAGTATAATATTTAAATTAATAAATAATCGAATTTGTTGTTGATTAAAAAACAAAAAAAAATGGTCGTTAGGTAAGCTCCTTCAATTTTACTTGAACCCCCCCCCCCAACATAAATTTTCTGAACACGCCCCTGTGTACACTAGGGTACAAGCTGTAAATAACATACATCATAGAGCTTGCTTTTGAGATTAAGTAATTTTCCATTTTCAACAATTTATTGTAGACCGATCATTGATCAATATCCAATAGTTGTATAATATTATTATTTTTACAATAATTAAAAGGGTAAAATGTATATTTAAAAAAAAATCAGCTCTGCTGTACAGTAGGTTACAAGTGGGTCACTGTATAAACTATAATGGATAGTATGGAGTGTATATTGAATTCTATGATATAATATCATTGTGTATGAAAAACGATTCCGAGCGGAGGCGTTTTGTCAGTGCGTGGATATTTTATATCAACTATATTTATATCGTTACCTATTACTTATTATTAATATACGGTAGCCGGTAAGTTGAATTAATATTATAATAATTAATATTACAACAAAATGACTAAAATCATTATTCTTGGTTATTTAATATGTAATTTCATTCAAATTTAAACATAAAATCACTATTAAAAAGGTGGGTAAGTGGATGTCGCTCTGCTGTACAGTAGGTTAGAAGTGGGTCACTGTATAATGGACAGTATTAAATTTGAATTCAATGATATAATATCACTGTATAAGAAAAACGATTCTGAGCGGAGACGGTATATCAGTCTATGTATTAGACATATAATATATACTTATCTATGGTATTAAAAAAAAATTGACCTATAATAGGTACTTATAATAAATTCCAAATTAATCATATCATAATATCTATTAGGTACTTATAAGTTATAACGCGTTATACATCAACAAAAAACCGTGGTAAAATCATAGATATATAATAGTATACTTTAGAAGTTTCAAGTACCCACGAATAATATTATACAATCACAACAAAATAACTAAAATAGTTATCCTTGGTTTTTAATATGTAATTTCGTCCAAATTTGTACTTAAAATGACTATAAAAATAAACTGTGTAAATGTATTTTTTAAATTTTTTGGTAACAGAATTTATTACTTATGTGGAATCTTGTTTATAATTTTTAATTCGTAGATACAAAAATTGAACATTTTATACATTTTTAACTACAAAATAATTTTTCAATTAAAATTTGATAAATTTTGTCAAATTTGATATTTAAATGCTTATAAAAAAAAATTGTGCCTATGTTTTTTTAATATTTT
>NC_042495.1:92920587-92930142 GCF_005508785.2 Acyrthosiphon pisum
TTTTTTATTAGCATTTAAAGTTTAAAAATTGACAAAATATGGAAAAATCACGAAAATTACCTAATTATTTTGAGTTTATAATTCGTAAAAATTTTTCTTTTTAGAACTAAGATTTTAAAATGTAATACAAGATTCCTTATAGGATAATCTACCTTTATCAAAAAAAAAATGTCTATAAGAAACTCAAATTAAATTTTTATGAGCGTTTGAAATTCATATTTTTACAACATTTGGTATTTACTCGATTTCTTACGTAACGATTTTCTTATTTTGTTGTAATTAAAAAACGAATGACTGTAGAAACTTGAAAATTTCACTGAATGTTTATATTAGCATTTTCTATGTACGATAAAATTTTGAAAATAATTTGACTCTTTTTGAGCTGTTTACGGACATTGTAAGTTTTCAATTTTTTTAGTTTTTTTTTCTATAAATATCAATAAAGTTTTATCTATTGGACCAAAAAGTGTAAAAAATTAATACAGGGCTCGTGATACATTGTTACAATAGCAGTTGAAAAATGTTATAAATAAATATGTATAATTTTTTTTATAAGCATTTGAAGTTAAAATCTTGACAAAATTTATCAAATTTAAAATTGAATAATTATTTTGTAGTTAAAAATGTATAAAATGTTCAACTTTTATATCTAAGGATTGAAAATTTAAACCAAGATTCTACATAAATATTTAATTCTGTTACCAAAAATTCTAAGGAATACATAAGCACAGTTTATTTTTATAGTAATTTTAAGTTCAAATTTCGACGAAATTACATACTAAAAAACCTGGAATAACTATTTTAGATATTTTGTTGTGATTGTATAATATTATTTGTGGGTACTTGAAACTTCTAAAGTATACTATTATATATCTATGATAGTACCACGGTTTTTTGTTGATGTATAACGCGTTATAAGTACCTAATAAATATTATGATATGATTAATTTGGAATTTATTATAGGTACCTAATATAATATTATGTCTGATACCTAGACTAACAAATTTTATTTGTTTGGTAAAAATGCGTGAAAATTTAATGCAAGGTTCCTGATATATTTTTACAATAGCAATTGTAAATTATTAAAAATACATAGGCACACATTTTTTTTTATAAGCATTTGAAGTTGAAATTTTGACAACATTTTTCGCAGAGCGACATCCACTTAGGTACCCACCTTTTTTATAAATTCAATTTAGTAGTGTAGATTAACATTTAACCTGTAACATTAAATAATAACCATTAAGTTCACTGAGTAAATTACGGTTATTTTAAAATAGTACAACTTAAAGTTTTTTATTAGAATTTATTAATTTGAATAAAGTTTATTTAAGTAAAATTCTATAAATTCCAAATTATTATTTTTAGAACTAGGTACATAATTAAATTATTTAAAAATAACAATCAACTTATTTACAAGGTTATATCACACATTAAAAAAAAAAAATATTTGTATATCAAGTTAAAAGTTTTCTGAAAACAAAATATCTGAAACTAAGTCATATCAGTTACATTGTACAATTAGTTTTCATTGTAAATATGTTAAATAATTTTCTTGTTTTTTTTTAATATACAAAATATTATTAATAAAATGTATTATACATTTTTATTAGTCGACGTTTTTGTGAGTTGTTTAATCATCATAGAAAAAGTTTTTATTTTTTATTATTAGTTTATTAATAAAATACTTATCCCGTACCTAGTTTGTTTTAAAATTAACTATTTGCATGCAGAATAAATAATATAAAATATGATATGATTGAGGTATATAAAAGAATTATAAGCATGTCACACGTGTCTTGTAAATTTTGCTTACGGTTTTATAAATTAAGTTGTTTATAATTCAGGTACCGACTACCTAATGAGTAATCTTTAAACATTTCAACAGAATTGGAATGTTTTCATATGTCAGTAGAACAGTAGATACCTTGATACCTATATTTCGCTCATTAGGTTGTAATGTTGTTACATTTTGAATAATTATCTTTCGCGTGTTAATCAGACAGTCAAAGTTGCATACATATATAATAAAGTAACTATTCTAGCCATATATTTTCAGTGCATGGCGAACACTATTACATGTATAATATTATATAGGTAGTATATACGTCTTGTACTATAGTAAAATAACATTCCCAAATAATTTTTTATTCGCGAAAAAAAATAAATAAATTTGTCAAAACAACAGCTAGCAAATCATAATTCATAATATGATTTAAAAATGAAGAGTAACCGATTGCGTCTAAATTACGAAAAAATAACTTCTTAATTTTTAACGTTTACTCATAAATTTGACACCTTGCCTCGAAAATTCAAACATGACTAAATTCAGTAACAATGAAAAATATCTTTAGCCCCAACAGTTGCATTTCAATTTAAAAATATATATTGGCCCTGACAAACAGCCTGGCGGCTCCTATGACTATTTGATTTATTCACTTAAAATCGTATTTTAATTTTTTTATGTGTGTTTATTATTACGTAATATCATCCAAAGTAATTAAATCACGCACAGAATAAGTATACCAAAAAATCTTAACAAATATTTAAAAACCTTGGGCTTCCATTTTGAATATAATTACCATTATTAACAAAGAATTTATTTAAATTTAAATATTATAATCGATAGGTAATTAAAAATGTATAAATAAATACCTACTTGAACTTAGCTATCGAAATTGAACTTTCAAGTTCGTTTGCTTTAGTTACGGGTAGTTGGATATTTTTTCATTCAACTTGTAAGCTACATAATATTTTCTGAGCACTATTTTTGCTTAAAAGAGTGAAATAAAATTTGAAAAAAATTACTGTAATAATAATATACAATAATATAGGTATGCTATATAAAACGATGTCCAAAAACTTATTGGTTAACTATATACTCACCTAAACATATATTAATTATTAATTGCGTGTCTTATATTATAATATAAAAACTTGCATATAATTGTTGATTTCCATTACCCCACGTATTAGAAACAGTTTAATATTACAAGATGAAAAAAAAAATGAATTAATAGTCAGCTACATCTTTTTTTATGATTTACAATCGGAAAGTAATTTTTTTCATTTTTATCTATGCAGAACACATTTTTTGAATTCTAATGTGAATATTTGATTATATCATTGTAGACTGTATATAGGTATATAGTGAGTATGATAATATTAAATTAACAAGACACACGAAACATATTCTATTAAATTTTCATGTAAACGTGGTTATTATTGTTATTAATAATTTGCATACTACGGAAATATATTATACGTGTTTTATTTATAAAAAATGATAAGTTTATACCTACCTATAAGTATGCATCTAACGATTGTGCGGTTATAAACTTGAATCTTCTAATGAAACTTATATCAATATATATTTTCATACATAAATACATTATATGGGTCTAATACTATAATACTAAATAACTAAATCTACGATTTTTCAAACAATACCATGGTATTATATATAGGTATACCGTGTGTCTACGTATATATTATAGTGCGTATTGCGTATATACCTACCTATTATGGGTATTATATATACGCACGTATTTGCTAATATATTAATACACAGTATTATGCAGTGGTCGAAGTAGTGGTGGAAGGGTTTACGGGGAATGGCATGTTTTTACTTTTATAATGTATAGGTACATTTTCCACCATACCATACGTATTTTGAGCCATTTCGACCGTTGGCTTTATATAGTCTAAACACCCTAAACAGTCTAAACTCTAAGAGATGATGATTAACGAAATGTCCTATTGTAGTAGATTTTGATAGGTACTCGCGTTGCCAATCCATATTATTATTTGATGACATACGTCAATTTGTGTGCTCAATTTTTGTGAACTAATATTTGGACCACACTTTGTCACCATATAGGTTTTTCCCCTGGTGAATTTGGCCTTGTTCGATAAAGTTTATTTTTCGGCGATTTCGAAGGTATGTAGGTAGACATGTGTACACGAATATGCGAAATGCCTACGCGGTTTATATTATAATAATCACTCGCCTGCATAGGCGTGCGCACGAAGGCAGCAGAAGCAGCTGAGGCTGCATATGCTGCCCCTGAACTTGTTTAGGGCTACCTGAATTGTAGGCAATTTTTAGGCAATATTGAATAACGGGCCACGGCAAAATTATGATTTCGCAAATGATGTCCATTGTATATT
The DNA here is from genome assembly GCF_005508785.2 of Acyrthosiphon pisum. Classification (NCBI taxonomy): domain Eukaryota; kingdom Metazoa; phylum Arthropoda; class Insecta; order Hemiptera; family Aphididae; genus Acyrthosiphon; species Acyrthosiphon pisum. The sequence goes on from NC_042495.1 coordinate 92,924,759, forward strand.
ATAAAACTGTCTACTATAAAAATTTTTAAAATGTAAATATTTAAATAGTAAAAACCAATACAATTTTATTTTGATACAATATTATAAAAAAAGTGAAACTACAGGCGGTTCAATTGTGAGTTTGGAGAATGGGCTGGATTAATTTCTTGCTGTCCCCGAAACTGGAGTCTGCGCACGCTTATGCTCGCCTGTTGTATGATTTATACCATATACGCAAAACTGGTACTTGACGTAAGGGTTGTACATAAAGATGACAACGTATGTAAAACATACAATTATTAATTATAATAGAGAAACAATTTAATCGTATGATAGAGTATCCAATTGTACGAGTTAGGTAATTGTTTCAATTAACAATAATAATTAAAACGTGCAGTATAAACCTACACATAAGACATAAGACATTTCACAGTATAATACACTAAAGTGTATAAAGGTTAGGTATATATTTAACGAATGTTAAGATATCGCAGGACAAAAATATTAATAAACAGATAATAATCAACAAATTGTTTTCTATTCACAGACCAAAGTTATATTGAGTTATACATAAATATCAATGAATAATATTATAAAATAATATAGTAGGTAATTCACAAATATTAATCAAGATTTAACATTATCAAAAATATATAATATGAATGGCCAAATTTAAACATTAAGGCGTATTATCAATTCCACACATTAAAGAAGTGTTATGAAAAAAATACTTTTGAAATGTAAGTATCTACCTAGCTATTTGTGAATGTAGTAACCTATTCAATAAATTAAAAAAAAAACATGTCAAATACTTACATAAGATACTAAACATGTGTTTCTCAACACGGTATTGATCGTCCAAACAGAAACAATTTGATAAAGCTTTAACAATCACACAAAACCACATCCCCATCCCCTCATCATCTTCAATTACTTCTGGATCTGCAATTGCAATATTATCTAATCCATGTGAGCGGTAGACCCTATAATATACTACGCTGTCTTAACTATATACACAATAATAGCATTCCATAATAATTATCTCTTTATCTTATCCCATTAAACTCAAAGCAAGGTTTTTAATTATTATCCTTCTATTTTACTTAATTTTTAATTATTGTCCTATTATTATTTTATAAACGTCTATTTAATTGTAATTATATTATAATTATCGTTATAATATCTGTATTTGTTTTTAATCTTTGAACCGTCGTAATTGCCGTAAAATAACCGTATAATATATACGACCATCTCTTATTTTTTTTTTTTTTAAATATAAGATATAAGAAATAAGAAATAATTTCATTTGAACATTAATAATATCTTCATAATTCCTTCTGTTCGATACTTAAATTTCAAAATATCTTAAGACAAGCGCTGCAGTGAATCTTTAATGATATAGTATTGCACTCCCTCGGTATCACGTCATGTTTTCATTTGCAACTCACATAAAATGTAGTACCTAGTGCCTACTACCTACCTACCTATTTGTTATGTCATGTATTTTTTTGAAAATTAAAATAGAGAACAAAAATATCAATATATCAAATTAATTAATTAAAAACAATATTAAATATTAAATAAGTTGTATACTCTTAATTTTTATAATAGACAATTAATAACATTTATTAACGGTTAACAAAAAAAAAAAATGATCGTGTTATTATTCAAAATCAATTGGTTTTTACAATCAGTTATACTTTTTGATGCACAATTATGAGACATTTAGAATTCCACACATTGTATTATAATTTTTATTGACGTATAATAAATATATACTTATCATGATTTTAACAGTCATTACTCATTAGGATGAGCAGACATTTTACTTAATAATTAAAATGATAAGTCATGACCATAAATAAAACGTAATTTAAATCTTATAAGTTTTATAAATAATGGTGGATCAGAAAGTTGTATATACGTAATACGTTTATATACAAGCATTTATAGTAGTACCTATATTTATAAGATTTTAAGCTAAGTACTAGGATTTAAAAGCCCTAATTACAACTAATTATTCTGTTCTATACACACTAGATAAAAAATTACTGCGTATACCATATGCCTGAAATTCAGGGCAATGGATATAAACAATAGTATAATTCAACTATAATAATGACATAATCGTTGGGATAACAACTTTTTGTATTTTTAATGCGCAGTATAATGTTTCATTTAATAATAGATAATTGTTCATTTTACAAATCAAATGTCAGAAAAAATTTGATTTTGTGATCCGGGCGTAATGGATGTTGTTGGACCAATTTAAGAAATTTGTATACCACTTAGTGCTTACGACAAACGTGATACGTTTTTCATTATGTTTTGTTAATTGTTATGCTAATAATTTTGACACGATAACTTATTATGTTTCTGGTAAAAATCAAAATCGGGAAAATAACATCAGAAATGCTGGGCAGTTAACGAGCGAAAAGTCATTTTCGACTTTTGTCCGGGCAAATCTAGCTGTGACTAACATCATATGGACAAAATAACCGTAAAAGCCTATGAATATATGGATAGTAAAATTATCAGCATCTTTTCTGGTAATAAAGTGAATCTAGTTAGTACTTTAGGGAGTCAGAAGTAAAAAATTCTTAGTAGTTTTCAAAAGCGTTGGAAAAAAATGTATCTAATATAGATAAATTCTTATCTATCTCAGAACCTTTTCTTCTTTTCCAGCGACTAACTACTTTTTATTTTAAAACAAATTATTCGACATATCTAAGAAAATAAATAATATTAGTCAATTGTCAACATACGAAGATGTTTCAATTCATAATTTAAATAAGGCGGCGGTGGGGTCATGAGGGGGAAGTTGCCCCGCAAAAACAGTATTGAGAGAGAAAACTTATAATTTTAAATGAGTCAGCAAATAATAATTAATAATTAATAATTTTTGATACAATTGTGTTTTTATGTATGACAAAGACAATATATAAGACAAGAGATACGATAAAATGTATGTCTATAGGTATACGAAAGGTTTAGAAAATTGAATTAACTTTAAAATACTATACAAAATGTGTTAATATTACAGATTAATTAATCTATTAGTTACAAGATATTTAAAGTTATTTACTATATATTTTCTTGTAAAAATTTATTATTTCCAAACTTTAAGTTCAAGTTGAAATTGGTTAACCTTATCTGACTATCTGACTAACCCGAAATTATTATATAGTTATTATATAGACATATAGTTATTAAATATTTTACTAATTTAAGGGTGAGATCAAACAAATTGGTTAATTGAAAAAGAACACCCCATCATATGAGTAAAAAACCAAAATAATACCATTTTTTTTTAGGGGGGGAGTTACATATGGGGTGCATGTGGTTCATGGGGTCCATTGGTTAATTTATATTTCCCTAGCCGAAAAAAAATCGCCAATCCACTCCTACGATGTATTACAGTGACCCACTCGACTCCTAACGTTGAGTACCTACCTAATGTATTATAATGTAAAACAGAGTGGTAGGTCCACTTGCCAACCTTTTAGATTCTGGGGGCCTATTCTCAAATCAATTGAAAAGGGTTTTCGATCAAAATTTGGTCGAAAGCGGATATATTTACAACCAATTCAAAAATCCGTATTCTCAAACAGTGTTCGATTGGCGTTTCGACTACTATATTTACCAAACGTAAACTTGTTTTCGACTGATAATACATCATATGATAGGTACTATAATGTACAATACAATAATTTTATAATTTTGTTGGTGGTGTGGTATTTATACAGTTGCTAACTAAAGTATGTAAAAACGATTTACCTGTAGGTACTATTTACAACTGCATTTACCTATTTAATATTTGTTATATTTTATTGTTTGTTTTTTCAAAGTATTTAGGTATACTTACTACCTAGTGTGTAAAATTATACACTATATACCGAATAGCTATTGATGCAATATTATTAATTTATTTAATATTACCTATATTTTCAATAATTGTGCTTAATAAAATTTATAACTATTTAGGTAGATCCCTACTATAAAATAATAGGTACCTAGGTAACGAGTATTTTTTTACTTTTTTCTACTTTGATGGTTCTTTTGTCGCACCAACTATAGAATTTAGCTCATTGCCTGTTGCAAGCCGCATTTAGGAGAAAGGGGAGGGTATTGGATACAACTGTCCAGGGTGACAGTATTTTTGTGGTCGGAATTTTGTTTCCTTGTGAATTAATAAAAATTTTAAAATTTTAAAATTATTTTTAGAACCGAGATAGGTAATATTATATAATATTACATCCTATAATACTAATGAATTATGCCATTTGAAATTAAAAGAACTAATGTATTATAGCACTATATAGCTATCAGCGTTTTAATATGCATCTAGTAATGATAGTTCCTTAAGAGGGAGCATTAGTGATCAAAATATGGCATGAAAACATGGTTTCGTAATTCAAGTAATACGGCTTATTGAAGTGGTTTGCAGTAAAAATACCTATTATAAAATTTGTAGAAGAGAATTATTTTAGTAATCGTATTTTTGCACTGGGGCGCAAAATGTCTAAATTCAGCACTGCCTATTTGTGTCTATAAGTCCTTACAATGTTTATTAATAAACGATGGACTAAACTTGCCTTTTAGTAGCTCTGAATATTTTTTCATAAATATTATATTTGATTTTCCCTTAAACTTTTTTTGAGGATTCATAATTACTAATTATGAATGTACTCAATGTTGAATGTAGTAACTATTAATATTTAATACTATTACAATTTTAGAACTAGCTACTAGCAATAAACTAATAAGTAAAAAAGGTGGGCAAGTGGATGTCGCTCTGCTGTATAGTAGGTTACAAGTGGGTCACTGTATGATGGTTGGTATTGAATTTGAATTCAATGATATAATATTGTATAAGAAAACGATTCTGAGCGGAGACGGTATGTCAGTCTAGGTATAAGACATATGTTATATACTTTATTACCATTGCATTAGGTACCTATAATAAATTCCAAATTAATCATATCACAATATCTATTAGGTACCTATAACGCGTTATACATCAACAACAAACCGTGATACTATCATAGATATATTATAGTATACTTTAGAAGCTTCAAGTATACCCACGAATAATATTATACAATCACAACAATAAAATAGTCATTCTAGGTTTTTAATATGTAATTTCGTCCAAATTTGAACTTAAAATTACTATAAAAATAAACTGTGTAAATGTATTTTTCAGATATTTGGTAACAGAAATAATTACTTACGTGGAATCTTAATTTAAATTTTCAATTCTTAGATACAAAAGTTGAACATTTTATAAATTTTCAACTACAAAATAATTATTAAAATTAAATTTGATAAATTTTGTCAAAATTCGATCATTAAATGCTTATAAAAAAAAATTGTGCCAATGTATTTTTAATATTTTTCAACTG